>NC_043009.1:62459033-62524033 GCF_006345805.1 Octopus sinensis
GGGGCTAAACATAGAGGGGACAAACAAGGACAGACAAAGGGATTAAGTCGATTACATCGACCCCAGTGCGTAACTGGTACTTAATTTATTGACCCCGGAAGGATGAAATGCAAAGTCGACCTCAGCGGAATTTGAACTCAGAACGAAATACCGCTAAACATTTCGCCCGGTTTGCTAAGGTTCTGCCAGCTCACCTCAGCTGCTATTTCTGAAACGCTAAAAACATTACTAGAATGTTCTAAAAGAAAATTCAGGAGGATCAGATAATTAGGATTTTATTCAACGTATTCCCTTCTCAGATTCACACACTTATTGCAGCGGTCCTTCAGTTTTTCTAAGCCCTGTAAAAGAACTCAGAAGGTTGGGCCTCCAACCAGGCCTTTCGCTATACCTTTAAAGCTAGGGAACTTTTCAACAGCCCCTCGTACAAGTCGGTGCCTGTGGACAAGACACACTGAGGCAAATCTGGAAATAAAATTAAACGATTTAACCAGTTCTTTTGATGTTTTCTTATGAAATAACGGGATGTCATTTTCGTCACTTCCGGTTAATACCCTTAAAATACATACATACATACATACATACATACATACATACGTACGTACGTACGTACGTACATACATACATACATACATACATACATACATACATACATACATACATACATACATGTATATATGTATATATTTTTTTTCCTATGTTGTAGATTTGATAATCATTAAGAAATTCCTCTTTTCATGAAACCATTGGTAGCCTTTTTGACTCACAAATAAAGAATATTTATCCAACAAAGCGGTGCTGAGCACTCATCCTCACTGTTCGATATTATAGTGTGTGTGTGTGTGTGTGTGTGTGTGTGTGTGTGTGTGTGTGTGTGTGTGTGTGTGTGTGTGTTGTGTGTGTGTGTGTGTATGATGAAGTCCCAAGAGGAGGACTGACATCAAGGAAGCCGATAGATATAGAATTACCCTGAATGTGTGGTTAGGACAAATGCCTTCGCCCTCCTGTAATCCTTTGGTTTATAGACCCATGCTGAGAATAGGCCCTTTTACTTAAGTTATTCTCTCCTCTCTTATCCACATTTCACCAAATTTACTGCAGGGCGGGGTAAAACATTTTTATCTCTTCCCATCTTCCACTCACCACTCAAATGGTACTTGAAGTTAATGGGGGGAAACTGGCGTTCAATCTTAGTATGTATTCATTTCGTCACAGCCAACAATCAGAGAAAAGCTGCCCTGCCCTTCCCACACAAAGGAGGGAGCTGGAACGATTTTCATGACGGACCTATCAAAACCAGGAAGTAAGTCTTAAAATAAAGGTTCTCAAACTTTTGGGCCACCGACCCCCTCATGGCCACATAGTATCTTCTGCGCGCCCACACCTATTTTTATGTATAAATAAATATTTTATATTTTACTAAATCATATATACTATGAACCATTTGATATTTGATATATTATATAATTTATATACAAATGATATTATAATAAATTTATAGCGTCCCCCAGTCCACTGTCTTCTTCCCAACGCTTCCTTTTTCTCTACCGCTCCCTTAGGCACCTGTTTCTTTACTACCCACAAGGGGCTAAACACAGAGGGGACAAACAAGGACAGACAAACGGATTAAGTCGATTACATCAACCTCAGTGCGCAACTGGTACTTAATTTATCGAGCCCGAAAGGATGAAAGGCAAAGTCGACCTCGGCGGAATATGAACTCAGAACGTAACGGCTGACGAAATACCGCTTAGCATTTCGCCCGGCGTGCTAACGTTTCTGCCAGCTCGCCGCCTCCCTTAGGCACCAGGGCCCACCTAGACTGTCTGAACGCCCACCGGGGGGGGGGGGGTAGTGCCCACTTCGAGAACCTGTGTCTTAAAACAACAGTGTAAGTCCGCTTATAGAGTTGACAAAACTGTTTGTTGTTCAGCGTAACCGAGTTTATCGATGTTGTTCAGATTTATGGTTTATTAATGACTTCTTCAACGTGAATAACTTTCGCTGAGACGTGAAAACTGGAGACACGAGTTCAAATGTTGTTCTATATTTTATGCATTTGTCTCGCTTAGAACACCGAAGCAGTAAGGACATAAAAAAGCCTTAGTGTACTTCATCCAACAGTGTGTCACGCAGACACATATATATATATATATATATGTGTGCGTGTGTATGTATACAAGGCCTATATGTGTGCATACGTGTATGTGCGAGTGTGCTTGTGAGCTAATTGTGAACCCTGGTCTCTCTGTAAAATAAATCTTCTTTGATCTGATAATATCCTAACTTTTATCGTCCTGTCTGTCTTGTTTTAGCAATAATTACCTCACTGTGGCGACCACTCGAATATAGCCCTGCTCTGCATTTATCCACACACACACACACACACACATACACACATACCTACACACACATATGCACGCATACACACACATATATATATACGTATGCATACACACACACATACTCACACATACACACGCGTATACAAACACATACACATATGTGTGCGTATATATATATATATGTGTGTGTGTGTGTGTGTGTGTGTATATGTGTGTGTATGTGTATATATATAGATGTATATATGTACATACATACTTATATTTATATATACATATATTCGGGCACAGAAGACACATATAAAAGGTACACGTACACACACACACACACACACACACAGAAAGAGAGAGAGAGAGGTAAACAATCAGACACAAACACACACTCACACGCATTTTTCGCACGATTTTTTACTTCACAAACAAAAGTGTAGTTGATATTTGTCGTATTTAGTTTCTCGCTCGTTGTGAGATTTCAGGCGGCAATAAACTGAAATAGCGATTTTAGCTATACAGGAAATCAAATGCATTTAAAAGGAATTTCTTTGTGTGAGGACATTTAGTGAATGTTTCATCTTGTCGGTTTAATGCGCTATCTGTTGTTACCGTATTTTTGTCCGATTCGCAGTTTTGCATCTTGTAAATTATATTGTAAATTATATTGAGGATTGTTGACTTCCATCTCTAGCGGGCAGGTATCCAGTACTGATGACGGGTAAAGACCCAGAAAGCATATTACAAGCGACAATAAGTGAAGCAACTTGAGGCAATGGTCAATATCAGAAGGTAGAATTTACACCAAACAACTTGATGTCAATTTTCGATAAAAATGAACATCACAGAATCCCACTTAACCTCCCTTATCTAAGAACTAGTGTCTAGTCAAAAGAAATGTTTAATACTTTGATCATATTAAGTCGGAGAGCTGTCAGAATCATTACCGAACAAAATGCCAAGCGGCTTTTCTTCGGACTCTTAAGTTCTGAGTTCAAATAACTTTGCTTTTCATCCTTGCGAGACCGATGCCATCGGTTTCTCTCTTCCTTCGAAATTGCCCGTGCCAGAGTTAGAAAGAACATTTAGACATTATTTCGGGTAAAATATTCAACGCACTCGGATAGAAGAGTGACACTTCACTATCTATGTGAAAATATAAGCTAATGACACACAAGGAATTATTAATCTATCAGTCTACACAGATGTAACTAAATTAATATAATTATCGGTAACATTTTTTTGCCACTTTAACATGGATTTTCTATAAAGGACTATGTTACTACATTTTAACCCCCAGGAAAACGTCTTTTCCAGTTGATTAACGACACACAACCTGTGTCCGATATATTGTGAGTAAGGGAACGAATCATTCCCCTACAGATTGGCAAGACCAGTAGACCGTGGTTTCTGGGTCTTTACCCGTTATCGGTACTGGATACCTACCTGCTAGAGATAGCAGTCAATCGTCCCCACTCACAATATATAAACAAAGAAGTGGCAGACAGTCGCTGATCTCATAATGAGCTAAGTAGCTAATTCTAAAATCTCTAAACGAGATATAAGTAGTAACAATACTAAACGGCAACGTTTTTTTTTTTTGGGGGGGGTGCCACTATAACATGGCTGTTTTATAAAGAACTGTATTACTACATTTTAACCCCAGGAAAACGTCTTTTCCAGCTGGTTAACGACACACAACCTGTGTCCGATATATTGTGAATAAGGAAGCCAACCCCTCCCCATCAGCTTGGCAAGACTAGTAGACCATGGTTTCTGAGTCTTTACCCGTCATCGGTACTGGATACCTGCCCGCTAGAGATGGCAGTCAACAATCCTCAATATAATTTACAATATAATTGTCATAATCGCAATATCATAACTGTAACATAAACACATCAATGTAACAAGAATAGTCATGACCTCACTTATAATAACAATACTGTCATAACCTCACTGCCGTAATATAAATATTCTCTCTTTTACTCTTTTACTTGTTTCAGTCATTTGACTGCGGCCATGCTGGAGCACCGCCTTTAGTCGAGCAAATCGACCCCGGGACTTATTCTTTGTAAGCCCAGTACTTATTCTATCGGTCTCTTTTGCCGAACAGCTAAGTGACGGGGACGTAAACACACCAGCATCGGTTGTCAAGCAATGCTAGGGGGGCAAACACAGACACACAAACATATATACACACACACACATACATATATATATATATTTATGTACATATATACGATGGGCTTCTTTCAGTTTCCGTCTACCAAATCCACTCACAAGGCATTGGTCGGCCCGAGGCTATAGCAGAAGACACTTGCCCAAGGTGTCACGCAGTGGGACTGAACCCGGAACCATGTGGTTGGTAAACAAGCTACTTACCACACAGCCACTCCTGCGCCTATTATATCCTTGTTATAACAACCACACTATCGTAACATCAGTTATTACATTGTAAAAGCATCGCCGTCGTAAAGGCACAGACGTAACGACACTTTCATGAAAAAAACATTGCTGTATCGTTACTGTAATGATAACATTGATGTAACATCACTCTCTTAACAACACTGTCATAAACTATTGTCATAATATCAGTCATAACACGCTGTCTACTGTCATAACTTCACTGTAATAACATTATCGCATTTTCTTATTCATAACAGCCCTGGCTCAACATGACTCATAACAGTGTCCTGGCCATATTGTCATCAACGTCTTTTACGTCCAAACGCCTCTTCTTCAATCAGAAGAGAAACCCCTTACAAAAGGATAATCACAAGCCTTAACATAATTATCCGATATTAACGATGACAAATTCCAGTATCTTGACAGGGCCACTTGTCTCGCTCTTTCCTGTTGTGTCTCCCCCCCACACTGCCATCACAACAACAACAACGACAACGACAACAATAACAATAATAATAATATAATAATAATAATAATAATAATAATAATAATAATAATAATAATGTCTGTCTCATCCTATTGACCTTGATAGCGTTCAAAGACGAGAGAAATTATTTAGCAGAGAAAATTAGCAAAATTGTTGAATTCAGTCTAAAATTGACGGAGGACAAGTGGTGTATTTAAGGAAACTACAAACGGTGGACTTGTATCGGAATAACACAATGTTAATTTAGAATGTCGTCTAAGTTCAAAGTTTAAACTCGCTATTTGGCTCAGGTCTAATTTTGAAAATAATTTTTTTCAGTCCCTCCATGCCTTTAATTCATCTTCCTTCTGTCCTCCTCTCACTCTGACTCTCTCTCTCTCTATCTATTTATCTATCTATCTATCTCTATCTATCTATATGTCTGTCTGTCTATCCATCTATCTATCTGTCTGTCTGTCTGTCTGTCTATCTATGTATCTGTCTGTTTGTCTGTCTATCTATCTATCTATCTATCTATCTATCTATCTATCTACCTATCTGTCTGTCTATCTCTCTAGCTAGCTAGCGATATTTCTGTCTAACCATGTCTTTGTGTCTACCCTTCTTTTGCAATATCTTCGCTCTCTCTCTTTCTCTATCCTCCCCCCACACACACTCGCACTCGCGCACACATTCGAAGAAAGAAACCTCGCTTCCTTAATTCTCCTCCTCTTCCACTCTTAAACATAAGTCAGTTATATAGACTGTTAACTATTAACAGATTGTTAATATATAGGTAGTTAACATCTGTATATACACATTATATTGACTGTTAACATATGTATATACACAATATATTGGCTGTTAACATACGTATATACAGAATTTATAGACTGTTAAACATTCCTTTCCTTTGCAATATAACTAATGGCATCGATTCCTTTTCAACAACAACCCTTGGATTGACATTTCGTTCGTGACGCTTCCTTTCATCTCGTTTCTAGTTTGTCCGTTTGGAAAACTTAAGAAGCCGTAGGCTATCTTTATATCCTGATGGGAACTAATTGCTCACAAGCCACACACCCCCATCCATGTTTGCTCTCCGAAATAATTGAGACGTTCATTTCTTCCTCTCCTCCAAATTATAAACCCAGAAATAAAGTTATGACACGTTTTGGCGTCGCTGATTCGATGCTGACTTATTT
Source organism: Octopus sinensis (assembly GCF_006345805.1). NCBI lineage: Eukaryota > Metazoa > Mollusca > Cephalopoda > Octopoda > Octopodidae > Octopus > Octopus sinensis. The sequence goes on from NC_043009.1 coordinate 62,465,444, forward strand.
GACATCAGACTTTTTAATATTTCTCTTTTCTCCCTTACTCCCCACCCTCTCTCTCTCTCTCTCACTCACACTCACCCTTGTTTATGTGGATGTGTGCATATTTCTCTTTAGTGAAGGCGCGTGGCTTAGTGATATGGGTATTCGGCTCACGATCCTAATGTCGCGAGTTCGATTCCTGGTAACGCGTTGTGTCCTTGAGTAGGACACTTTATTTCACGTTGCTCCAGTCTTCTCGGCTGGTAAAAATGAGTAGAACCTGTAATTAAAAAAGGGCCAACCTTGTCACACTGTGTCACGCTGAATCTCCCCATGAACTACATTAAGGGTACACGTGTCTGTGGAGTACTCACCCACTTGCATGTCAATTTCACGATCAAGCTGTTCCGTTGATCGGATCAGTTGGAACCCTCGTCGTCGTAATCGACAGAGAGTCAGTTTTTTTTTCTATGTGTATGAGGCTGCGAAAGTGTTTATGTCAATCATGCTCAATTAATGAATTGTAATCTCTATCTATCTACCTATCTATTTATCTGTCTGTCTATCTATCTAGCTAGCTAGCTATCAATCAGTCTGTCTAACTCCTATCTGTATATTTCTGTGCATGTGTGTGTGTGGTCGCGTTCGTGTGTGTTTGTTTCCAGTGACAAAACGTACTGTCACCGTCAAGCTCGACGGAATTCAATCTCGGAACGCGCGCGTACGTGTGTTTACACACATATATATATATGTGTGTGTGTGTGTGTGTCTATATTTTATATATATATATATAGATAGATAGATAGATAGATAGATAGATAGATAGATAGATAGATAGATAGATAGATAGATAGATAGATACACATTTATATTATATATATATATATGTACATATATACTTATATTATATGTGGGTCGATTTGTTTGACTAAAGATGAAATGCCGCTAAACATTTTGGCCGAACGAACAAGCAAGCAATTCTACCAACTCACCACCTAAAATTCATAAACAATAGGTCAAATTTTTGCACTGGGCCTGCAGTTTTTGAGTTTTTACATCGACCTCCATATTTCACTGGTACTAAGTTTATCGACCCCGAAAGTATGAAAGGTAAAGTCAACCTCGAAGGGATTTGAACTCGGAACGTAAAAAGCTAGGAGTAAATATTTTATTTGTTTCAGTCATTAGATTACAGCGATGCTGGGGCACCGCCTTGAAGAATTCTCGTCGAACGAATCGACTCCAGTACTTATTTCTTTTTAACCTGGTACATATTTTATCGGCATGTTATCGTGACGTAAACAAACCAGCATCGGTTATCAAAGTGGTGGTGAGGAACAAATGTAATCTTTTCTAATATAAACGCAAGGCCTGAAATTTTGTGAGGATAGACTAGTCGATTACATCGACGCCAGTGTGCAGCTGGTACTTATTTCATCGACCCCGAAAGAATGAAAGGCAAAGTCGACCTCGGAAGCATTTGAACTCAGGACGTAAAGAAACGTCGCTAAGCATCGTGGAGCCTTGGGCGTTTTCGCTCAATAAACACTCAACGCCGGTCTGGGAATCGAAACCGCGATCCTACAACCGCGAGTCCGCTGCACTAACCACTGGGCCACTGCGCCTCCACACTATTTAAATATTTGTATTAATTACCTCAAAACTTGAAAGCTGAAAATATATTTGAAGTTAAGATTATTTGCAAAATTGCTTAGCAACATAAAGGTAATCCTGCCGGATTAAAAGTTAATGTTAAACAGTATATTGTTTTTGCTTTTTAAATAAAATCTAATTATAATCAGCAATTAAGTAGAAATTAAATTACAATACATACAATCATTGTATTTATTAAAAACATTAAAACTTATTGTTTCGAAAACAATATAATAAAGTTATTAAAATAGTAAACGATAATGATGATGATGATAATAATAATGATGATGATGATGAATCTAAATTATTTATAAATTAGATACAAGGTCAGAAAATTGGGGACTAATCGATCATTGGACTGATACTTTATTTTATAGACCTCAGAGAAACGAAAGGTAAAAGTTAACCTTGGTTGGAATTGAACTTAGAATATAAATTAATATACACATCTGAATGTTTGTCCGCGCGCGCGCGCGCGTACGTGTATTTACATATATATATATGTGTGTGTGTGTGTATCTATATTATATATATATAGATCCTGTCCTGATCATCTATCGCCCAAACTACTCCCGATACAAAATATCCATCTCTCCATTTTAACTGTTTAACAATTTTAACGCGTATATTTGCTTAATTTGGAAAATTAGTAGAACTTACTTTCATCAGACCATATTATTCTTTTCTACTCTAGACACAAGGCCCGAAACTTCTGGGGAGGGAGCTAGTCGATTAGATCGACTCCAGTACGCAACTGGTACTTAATTTATTGACCCCCAAAAGGATGAAAGGCAAAGTCGACCTCGGAGGAATTCGAACTCAGAACGTAAAAACAGACGAAATACCGCTAAGCATTTCGCCCTACTTATTCTATCGGTGGCTTTTGCCGAACCGCTAAGTTACGGGGACATAACACACCAACATATCGATAGATAGATAGATAGATAGATAGATAGATAGATATGCAAAGGGTTTCTTTCAGTTTTCGTCTACCAAATCCACTCACATGGCTTTGGTCGGCCCAAGGCTATAATAGAAATCACTTGCCCAAGGTGCCACGTAGTGGAACTGAACCTGGAACCATGTGGTTGGGAAGCAAGCTTCTTACCACACAGCCCTCCTAAGCATATGAATGCAATTCCTATCCATTACTTCTTTCTGCTAACTTCCTTTATCTGAGTCGCTCAGTTCTGTCGCTAGAGATATTTCTATTCATATAATCCGTTCCAAGGATATAATATTTTTTTTTTTTTTTGGTTCGTTAAGATAATAATCTGATACAAAATTGGAATTGTATATATTATGGGAATGCTGTGCATAGAATGATTCTCTTTTTTTTTTTTTTCATTTATTTTCTTTCTATATTTAAAAACGTAAATTCTTTTTGATATTTTCACATTTTTCACCGTCGTTCATTTCAAATATTTATTTTATTCCTATCCGTGTCAACAGTGGACTCACCACTTTCTATTCAGTTAATAAATTAGCAAAGCCCTTTATTCAAGCTGCCGCTAAACATTTCTTTCAATAGTTTTAAATATTTGTTTATATGTTGAAGTGTCAATGATGTAGGTGTTATGGAGGCATACGTCAATGCTCAAGGCGGGAAACCTTTGAACGTTGTTTATCACGAATCGTCTGCCTAAGTTTTGATAGTATAGATTGGTGCTGTTGATGTTGTTTTTCTGTTTCTCTCTTGCCAAAACAAACGTTGCATTCCATGTTGTACATTTATAAAGAACCAAAACGGTTCTCTTTCGAGAAATTGGCCACCAACTAAGTCGTCTGCTCCCTCGGGTATCATGACAGTGTTCTTGCGCATGCAAGTGTATAAATACATATGTATACATGTGTTTACACATACACACACATAAACACGTACGTACGCACATACACACATACATTCATACAAACATAAACACACACATACATACATAGAATACATCGTAGTAAAGGCTTTTGATAGTTCTTCTCGCGGATTTCCCAAACAGTGTGTGTGTGTGTGTGTGTGTGTGTGTGTGTGTGTGTGTGTCTCGCCTTCTTTCTCTGTGTTTCTTTCTCACTCTCTTTCTCTCCTGTTCCTTTTCTATCTTTCAAATCATATTCTCACTCCGATACACACACACACACATGATCACTCGCTTATCCACACACACAGACACACACACTCGAGATCTAATACCGCCATGCCGAGTCCTCGCATCGTTATGTTCCAATGATGTCATAAGCCGCATTCAAACTGAATAGTGACACAAATTAAGGCATCATTCCACCGTTCTCCCCCTCTCCCCCCACGTAACCCCTATCATGTCAAATTCCTATTATTTAACTGCTACCGGTGTAAGCAGGGCTGAACACCCCAGTTAACCTTTGTACGGCTAGAGGTCAAGTGTCGGCATCAGTCCTAATAGAGAGTCATGTGTCAGAGAAATATTCGGTCAGGCATTGACCTTTAATAAGACCGGTCTATATCGTTGGTCTATTATAGATGATTATGGCGATGAATGGCAGCGGGTTAAGATAGATATATGTAGTTTATCTTTTTTCATCTTTTATTTGTTTCGATCGTGAGACTGCGGCCATGCTGGAGCAGTACTTTGCGAAATTTTAATCGAATGAAACGAACCCAGTACTTTTTTTTAAATCCTAGTTTAAATCGTTTTCTTTTTGTCAAGCCGCTAAGTTACGGCGACCGGTGGTGAGAGACAACACAGACACAAACACACACACTTACACTTACACAATATACATACATATATAAGACGGGCTTCTTTCAGTTTCCGTCTATCAAATCCACTTGCAAGGCTTTGGTGAACCCGAAGCTATAGTAGAAGATACTCACGCAGTAGGACTGAACCCGGTGCCATGTGGTTGCGAAGTAAGTCTCTTACCACACAGCCACACCCGCGCCTATAATTATTAGATATATATACTATATCTAATACCTAAAATTCAGCCGGTTCCCACATATACGTAGGAGTAGCTGTGTGGTAAGAAGCTTGCTTACGAACCACATGGTTCCAGGTTCAGTCTCACTGCGTAGCACCTTGGGCAAGTATCTTCTACTATAGCCTCGGGCCGACCAAAGCCTTGTGAGTGGATTTGGTAAATGGAAACTGAAAGAAGCCCGTCGTATATATGTATGTATGTGTGTGTGTTTGTGTTTGTCCCCCAGCATCGCTTGACAACCGATGCTGGTGTTTACGTCCCCATAACTTAGCGGTTCAGCAAAAGAGACCGATAGAATAAGTACTAGGCTTACTAAGAATAAATCCCAGAGTCGATTTGCTCGACTAAAGGCGGTGCTCCAGCATGGCCACAGTCAAATGACTGAAACAAGTAAAAAGAGTTTATGAAGTTGGGCCTTAATGCACTACAAACTCTCTTCCTTGAATATTTGCTGTTGAAATTGGGATGCGCCGAATATAACCGTGCTCATTTTTTTATTTAATTAGTTTTGCCATCATATACTGCGCCCTTTTATCCCTTTATAAGCCCCAGCCCAAGGTTTGTGGTCACGTTGGGGCACCGCTGTTACTTTCGGTGTTGTTTCCTGTGTCCACGTTCCGTTGTTGCTTTTCTGTGAACTGGTGAGTTTGATAACCGTTGCCCTCATTTACGTTTCTCGCTTCCATGTCGTTGGTTCCAGTGCAGTACGCATTTTTAGGCATTCCCCCTTTGTGTGTGTGTGTGTGTGTGTGTGTGTTTATATGTATGATGAATGAGCAAAAGTAAGAAAAAATAACAACAAAAAAGACAGGTTTTCACAAAGGTGTTATTAGTTTCACGCTTGTATATAAATACACACACACACACACATTATGCATACACATACACACTCTCACATACATACACACACATACCCTCATGTACACGCACACATTACGCATACAAACACTCTCACATACATACACGCATACACACATCCTTACGTACACACATACACACATCCTCGCACACACACTACGCATACACACACATACACACATCACCGCGCGCACACACATTACGCATACACAACTCCCACATACATACACACACATACACACATCCCCGCGCACTCACACACACACACACACACGCACACACACACACGCACACACTTTCAGGAAACTCGTACATTTATTCATTTTCTACACATTCTACATAGATGTGTGTGTGTGTGTGTGTGTGTGTCCTGATATTTATGTACGGTGTATATGTATGTGTGTATGTGCGAGTATGTATGTGTGCATGCGTGTACGTGCGTGCGTGCGTGCGTGTGTGTATCTTTACAGTCTGCTAGAGAGATCTAGATAAGTGCTGTTCCAATGATACGCTTTTATTTGTTCAGTGTAGTCAGCCATATCACATAAGCTGTTCCCAACATCCTTGTTAATTTACTGGGATTAACCTTAACTAATAGTTCTAACATAAGTGATGATAACACCACCAGCCACCCCTCCTCCTCTTCCTTCTTCTCCTTATATCTTTATTATTCTCTTGTTTTGCTGTTCTGACTCTTGTTTTTGGTGTTGGCATTAATGCTTGGTGTCGGCGGGGCGGTTTCTTCCCATCCTGTCTTATCTATTTTGAGGTAAAACGAGCGAGGAAAGTTAATCCATGGGAAAGGTCTTCTGTCCTTGTTTTGTTTTGAAGCTTCTGTGACTGCCCCAAAATGTAGCAAATAACAACAACGGTTTCAATTTTGGCACAAGGCCAAAAATTTCTTTTGGTGGGGATGGACAAGGGATTAGCCCACATCACTCTATAAGGAGCACAGGGCCGCTTTCTCAGTTTCTCTAGCGTAGATATTCCTCCCTGGACGGGACACCGATCCGTTTCAGGATTACTCTCAGTAAATCATCATACGCCCTTCTTTCGATGCTGTCACAGGTTGGAAGGTTCGAGAGGATCCAATGGGCCCAAGGACTGTATCATGCTCCATTGCTTGCTTAACATGGTTTCTACAGCTGGATGCCCTTTCTAGAGCCAACCCTTTTGCAGTGTAAACTTGGTGCTTTTTGTGTGCCACCAGCATTGTTGAGGTTGCAATGAAGTTTGCAAAACCAACTTTATGCTAGAAGACGAGGGGGAAACTTTGAAGTGAAAAAAGTGGGCTTACAGTCATTCATTTACCTGCTGCATGAGACGGATCTGACACACATGCATATACATTAAAAAAAAAAGTATCAAAAGTTTTTCCTAACCCATTTTTGCTCATAAGGCCAGTTTCGTGGGTTCTGCTGGGTGTATATATATATATTCTTACCTGGATGGGACACCAGTCTGTCACAAAATTACTCATTTTTGCCAGCTGAGTGGACTGGAGCAACGTGAAATGAAGTGTTTTGCTCAAGAACACAAATGCATCACCGGGTCTAGGAATCGAAACTGCAATCTTATGATTGTGAGTTCAATACCCTAACCACTAAGCCATGCGCCTCCATTTTGAGGGGATGGGGCAGCTCTATTACATCGACCCCGTTATTCGAATGGTACTTTATTTTAATAGTCTCGAAAGGACGTAGAGCAAAATTGACCTCAGTAGGAGTTCAGATCAGAAAGTGATGAACCAGAAGGAATGCTACAACACATTTTATTTTCTTTGTCCAACATGCTAACGATTCTACCAGCTGGCCATCTCAATAATAATAATAATCCTTTCTACTATAGGTACGCGGCCTGAAATTTTGGGGCGAGGACTAGTTGATTATATCGACCCCAGTACTGGACTGGTACTTATTTTATCGACCCCGAAAAATAAACGGTAAAGTCGACCGCGATAGAAATTTGAACTGAACGGGGCGAAATACCGCTTAGCATTTTGTCCAGCATGCTAACGAATCTGCCTGCTCAATAATAATAATAATAATAATAATCCTTTCTACTATAGGCATAAGGCCTGGGTTTTTGTGGGGAGGAGGACAATCGATCACATCGACCCCAGTACTTGACTGGTACTTAATTTATCGACCCCGAAAGGATGAAAAGCAAAGTCGACCTCGACGGATTTTGAACTCAAAACGTAAAGATATTGGTTCAGAGTCCGGAGTAGGAGAGAGCTTAGTTGGGTAAATCTATTCCAGTACTTGACCAGGTCTTTATTTATCGACCCCGGAAGGATGAAAGGCAAAAATTAACCTCAGTTAAATTTGAACTCGGAATGTAATGGTTCAAATCACGCCGTGATCAACTTAGCCTCTCAACAACAACAACAACGGCGGCGGCGGTGACGTAAGTGATTGCTATAGTTGATTAAAATAACCCTTGTGTGTTACTGCTACATTTTTATCGATCCGAAGTCGATTGTGACGAGATTTGTCTGCCAAGAATAGAGAAAAGCGTAGGAAATACTATCGCTTTGTTAGTTGGGTGTTCTGTTATGTCAACCATCTTTCCCTGACATTCTGCTTCAATGCAATGTTATTAAACATATTAATTTCCTTCATCATTTCATTAATGGACCACTTCTGATCCGCTCATACTGCTGGCTGGTCTCAAGAAATTGTTTCCCTCCCAATTATTTTCCTCTCAAGGCTACATGTTTATTGTAAATCGACTCTCGAACAAAACTAATCTACACAGCACAACTAAGATGGAGAACGTTATAACATGGAGAGCTGACGTCTGCTTTGAGTGTCTCGGCCTGCTTCAACCACTGATGTTTGGATCATATTTCCGCTTATGACTAATGTAATTTAACTAATTTAATCTTCTAAACGTAATGAATCATATTCCTTTCAAAATGTAGAAACAATTTTCATTCTAATTACATATTTTCTTCTCTTTCTTATTGTCGGATCATTAACGTTTTCTACAGTATGTACGCACACATACTTATACATACATACGTACGTACGTACATACATACATGCATATATACATACATACATACATACATACATACATACATACATATACATATATATATATATATATATATATATATATATACACAATATATATATATACACATACTTACATGCATACATACAAAGGTGTATGTACTTTTGTATGTATGTCGTGTGGTATGTATATAAATATATGTGTCTGTATCTCTGTGTGTACTCCCACACACTCACGCACACATTACGCTCATAACTGGTAAGGTATTTTCTATGTAGTTATTTGAATCGCGGTTATGGCAACTCGAAATTTCCCCTAATAATCTTAGTACCGGCTTTACAAACGAGATTAAAAGCCACCATCTTAAAGTAGCGGCACATGCCAAGTATCACGTGACCATGACTGAATGTCGTCCAAATCAGTGGTCCTCAGCCGGAGTCCGTATGGCCCTTAACATTCATCTGCAATAAATCGGTTCTACTTCTAAAATACTCAAAATATTTTAACAATTTTATAATATTCTTAACAATAGGCGTAGGAGTGGCTGTGTGGTAAGTAGCTTGCTTACGAACCACATGGTTCCGGGTTTAGTCCCACTACGTGGCAAATGCCTTCTGCTATAGCCTCGGGCCAACCAAAGCCTTGTGAGTGGATTTGGTAGACGGAAACTGAAAGAAGCCCGTCATATATATGTATATACATATGTGCGTGTGTGTGTGTGTGTGTATGTTTGTGTGTCTGTGTTTGCCCCACCCCCACCCCCAACATCGCTTGACAACTGATGTTGGGGATGCTAGCAGTTCGGCAAAAGAGACCGATAGAATAAGTACTAGGCTTACAAAGAATAAGTCCTGGGATCGATTTGCTCGACTATAAGGTGGTGCTCCAGCATGGCCACAGTCAAATGACTGAAACAAGTAAAAGAGTAATATTTAATTATAAAAATTACAATAGGATTTTTATAATTGAATAGATAACCAACGTTCGTTTGTTTACGTTCCCGTAACTTAGAGATTCAGCAAAAAAAAAAAACCGATAATATTAAGTTCCCGGCTTTAAACCCTTTAAGGCGGTTCCCCCAGAAGGGCTGCAGTCCAATGATTAAAACAAGCAAAAAGTAAAACATGAAAGATATAAAGTTAAAAAGTATTAATCTGCGTAGATTTATTTGAAGTATTTGCTCCATTTTCTTGATTATAAAGATTTCGTTAATGACAAGAGTGCGGGATTTGAAGTTCAAAAGATTAATTACCGTATATTAAATTATTTTAATATAAACCTCATAACAAGCAACTGTATAATTAGTTAATCTGAGTTCGAAGGTCACAGATTTTAGAAATATTAATTGTTGACAATCGAGTGAAGTACCAAGGTCTCATTAGTACCTCTCTCTCTCTCTCTCTCTCTCTCTCTCTCTCTCTCTCTCTCTCTCTCTCTCTCTCTCTCTCGACGAAGGATTCGAAGTAAAACGTCTGTAAATTCTTCAAATGCTACGTGTGACGTGTGGATTAGTGTCCGCGTGGCTTTGTGGTTTAGAAACTTGCTTCATAACCATGTGGTCTTGGGTTCAGTCCCACTGCACGGCACCTTGGGCAAGAATCTTCTACAATAGCCTCGGGACGATCAAAGCCTTGTCAGTGGCTTTGGTAGACAGAAACTGAAAGAAGCCCTGTCTATTGCGTGTGTGTGTGTGTGTGTGTGTACGTACATATGTATGTGTGTCGTTTTTTTGTGTTTGTCCCCTACCACCGGTGTTGGTTTGCTAAAGTCCTCGTCACTTAACGGTCGGCGATACACACACACGCACACACTAGCATATATTCACACATATACACTTCCTAACATATACCACACATTCTCTCTCTCTCTCTCTCACTCTCTCTCTCTCTCCTGTCTTTCTTTCAACGCAAACACTAAATAAATAAAAAAAATCAGTGATGCCACTTGTGAAAGGTAGAGCTTAAGTTTGGCTCCAAAGACGGTAAAGAATGTCTTGTTTTGTAGGATTGGTCTGTTGTGTTCGGGTAGATCACAGCAGTGTGGTGACTCAATGTCATAAGAAAAGGTTTGTGAAATGGATATGGAACGAGAGAAATGATTACAAAGTGTCTTCAATTATTCACCCGTTGCCGTTTACAAGTTCTGACGAAATGCTCCACCTTAAGCAGCGTTTCATCTAAATGTGTATATTTATTTAGCTTGGATTAATTCCACGGTGAACTCTGCAATTATATCTATCTATGAATGCACTCACCGTTTATAGATATAGTGAGTGTATATAATTTATATATGCATTTAAAAAAATCGTCAGTCTTTACGGTCTGAGTTCAAATTCCACCGAAGTCGACTCTGCCTTTCCTCCTTTCGGGTTTGATGAAATAAGTACCAGTTACGTACTGGGGTCGATGTAATCGACTAGCCTCAGCCCTTCCCCCACAATTCAGACTTTTTACCTATTGTAGAAAGGATCATAGATGCACTAATAAGGCGACAAACTGGCAGAATCGCTAGCATGCCGTCTTCACGATCTGAGTTCAAATTTCGCCGAGGTCGGCTTTGCCTTTCATCCTTTCGTAACCAGTTGAACACAGGGGTCGACGTAATTGACTTACCCCCTCCCCGATTGCTGGCCCTGTGCCAAAATTTGAAGCCATTATACACACATTAAGCATATATTAAAGATATATATTCTGTATGGTTCTATATCTAAGAAATGAGGAATTATGTACATTATTTACATTTGACGGATATTTGTCCTCATCTTCTTTGTTGGTAACACAATGGTTCGGCTGATATACCCTCCAGCCTTCATCATGATGGATGGTATGTCAGCCGAAACGTTGTGTTAAAGATGAGGACAAAAATTTTCAACCGAATGTGGTGAATTGTTTTTTCTTCTTCTCACTCTTATGTATATTTTTAAGTATAAATATGTAAACATACATTTTATACACACATACATACATATATATATATATATGTGTGTGTGTGTGTGTTTGTGTTTGTAAACAATTATATATACTTGTTTGCAATACATCTATATATAATTATGTTTACAAACACACACATATACACACATGATAGATAGATAGATAGATAGATAGATAGATAGATAGATAGATAGATAGATAGATAGATAGATAGATAGACGGGACAAAAGTAAATTTATAGAGCGTAGTGGTTGAAAATAAGAGCCTACAAACAAAGCTTGCATCCCTCATAAAAAATAATGAATAAATAAAAAGAGGGATTTTATCTGACTTTCCCGATTAGATTAGGGATCAGATGATTGGGCTTCTCGATATGCGATCAAACTTCTGTTCTTCATGAATTGTTAATGTTGGAAACAGTTTGAAAGAGAAACGCTGACGTTAGGAGCATTTCGTATTCAACGTTTTAAGCGCAATAAATAGGAGTGAACTCCAAAATAACCATTTTAATCGGAGAAATCTCTATTAAAATTCAGACATGACATATACATAAAAGTAATCTTTCCCAATTTCATTCAAACGTTTTAAAAAGATATATACTTCACCAAAATTAAACGGTGATGCTGGATTAAAAAACCTGTAAGGGGTTTGGGCGGGGTTATGGGATTTGGTAGGATGATATGGTCTTCATTTATATTCCTTGTATTCAACACAAACAGATTAACTAATCGATTTAGAATTCTGTTATAAAATTCAGCAATGGTCAACTTCACACTCATCTGCTTTTGATTGATACCAGTAATATACTTTTCTGAATTGTATATAACTTCGTCTTGCAGACTGAACACCTAATATTTAACATTGAAGCGACGAAAGGTTGCGAACTGGCAGGATCGTTAGCATGCCGGGCGAAATGCTTAGCTGTATTTCGTCTGTCTTTACGTTCTGAGTTCAAATTCCACCGAGGTCGACTTTGCCTTTCATTCTTTCAGGATCGATAAATTAAGTGCCAGTTTCGTATTGAGGTCTATCTAATCGACTGGCCTCCTCCCCCAAAAATTTCAGGCCTTGTGCATATAGTAGAAACGATTATTAAACTGGGGGTGAGACGGTGTGCTTGGCAGAGTCGTCAACACGTCGGACAAAAATACTTAGCAACATTTCTTCCGTCTCTATGCTATGAGTTCAAAATCCACCGGGGTCGACTTTGCCTTTCATTCTTTCGGGGTCGATGAATTAAGTACCAATTGCATACAAGTGTCGATCTAATTGACTGCCTGCCACCCAAAAAAAAAAAAATTTTCGGGCCTTGTGCCTAGAATAGAAAAGAATATTTAGGGAACGAGCCGGCAGAATTCTTTCCGCACCGGACAAAATATTGAACAGCATTTTTTCCGACTTTACATTCTGTGTTCAAATCCCCCACCACCACGCCCCGGGGGTCGACTTTACCTTTCATACTTCCGATGACGATAAAATTAGTACCAGTTGTGTACTGAGATCGATGTAATCGACTTAGCCCCCTCTCTCGAAATTGATGGCCTTGTGCCAAAATGTGAAACCAATATTTAAATCTGTGGTCCAAAGATATTCGTGTTTCAATGTTCTTTGCATTAAGTTTTCTAACACTTTTTGCTTTTCGTGTGAATTAGCGTTTTTAGAATATTCGGCTTCTTATTCTCTTCTAGGAGCAAAAGTCAAATTTTATGTATTTGGTGATTCTGTCAATACTATTTCGGCAAGTACGATGTGGGCTGATGAAAGTAATGTCTGTAGTGAGGCATTTTCTCCTCCATATTCTTTAAGAGGTCAACTTGGGCCAACAGATTTTGGGATCTGACGATACGCCAAACCCTTTATGGACGGGAAACCTAAGGTAATCCCATAAACCGGCCTTCTCCATTTTTAATATATACTGCTCTATATCTTAGAATGTGCTTCTTCCTTCGGATTTATCTTTTTTACAGACTATATATATATAGAGAGAGAGGGGAGAGAGATAGGTAAATGTAGGGATAAGCAAGCTAGATCAATATAAAAAATATATTAAATACATAAAATACAAAAAATGTATATAGGCGTTGGAGTGGCTGTGTAGTAAGTATCTTGCTTACCAACCACGTGGTTCCGGGTTCAGTCCCACTGCATGACACCTTGGGAAAATGTCTTCTACTATAGCCTCGGGTCGACCAAAGCCTTGTGAGTGGATTTGGTTGAAGAAACTGAAATAAGCCCATCGTATATATGTATATATATGTATGTATGTATGTATGTGTGTGTGTGTATGTTTGTGTGTCTGTTTGTCCCCACCCAACATCGCTTGACATCCGATGCTGGTGTGTTTACGTCCCCGTAACTTAGCGGTTCGGCAAAAGAGACCGATAGAATAAGTACTAAGCTTACAAAGAATAAGTCCTGAGGTCGATTTGCTCCACTAAAGGCGGTGCTCCAGCATGGCCGCAGTCAAATGACTGAAACAAGTAAAAGAGTATGCTTACATACGAAAAGGTTCGACTTACACAGAACACAAATGATCTTGAGAATTAAAGGGGTTGAAGAAAAGAATTCTCTGTATCATTTGTATTGTGTGTAAGTCGGACCTTTTTGTTTGTGAAAATATATGAATATTTTGTATTCCATGTATTTAGTATACTTTCTATATTGATCTGTCTAATTTGCTTATCCCTTCATTTATTTTTATACCCGTTCAAGTTTAAATCTGAGCACTACGAAGTGAATTCTATTCGGAGAATATCTGGTTCTCATCAATGAATTATTTATATACAAATATAAAATGTGTTGTTTCATTATTGGGAGGATCAACAAAAGAGTAGTATACCGTCCAATGAATGCTACGAAAACGAGGCGGTCGGTCAAGGTTATATGGCGAGCCACGTGTTGCCAAACAGTCGTTCAGACTCAAATATGCAACATAAGATGGGGTTTTTTGTATCTTATTTTTTGTTTATTTGTTTATTTATTAATTATTCTCAGAGACCAGCCATATTATATATTTGGGTTTGAAAGATTGCTTGGAAATATACACAGTGCTCGCTAAACAAGCTTGACCGGCCGTCGTGTCTTCACGGCATGAAACTAATAGTAACTCAGATCTAAATCGTGTGTATATCGAATGATATATATATACATGTATATAAACATATATACATGTATACACATGTATATACATATATATATACACACACATATATACATATATATGTGTGTGTGTACATATATATCTACACACACATACGCACACAAACACACAAATATATATATATATATATGTGTGTGTGAGTATGTATATATGTATATATATATATATATATATATATGTGTGTGTGTGTGTATGTATGTATATATATATATATATATCTACACACACAAATACACACACACACACACACACACACTGAACAGAATATTAAGATGAATTTAAAAACCATGTTTAGCCAAGCGAACCTCCCGTATGGTTTCATGCAAGGTCAGGCTCCGGCTTTATACTGTTCTGTTCAATCATGCCTGACGATACTTTGGTCACGCTTCCTGCTTAGGAAAGACTGACCTAGCATAACACTGTCCAGTAAATTTGCTTGGCCAAACATGGCTCTCGATTTATAAAACTGTATTCAAATTACGACCACTGTATTACTTGTATATTGAAAATGCTATTTTTCCTAAACCCACATGGGCAGCCATGTCTGTCTACGTGTGTGTGTGTGTGTGTGTGTGTGTGTGTGTGTGCGTGCGTATGTCAAGAAGGATGTGTTCCTGTGTACTCCACGAGACATTGTCTTGTTGGACTGGGCGACATCTATAGCAGGGGCCTCCAAAGTGATCAATATCGATCACTGGGGTCGTTGTGACTATTCAAGAGATCGATAAATGCCTAGAAACTGCACATCTACTTAATTCTATAATTATTATTTTCTTGTACTTGCCGGGCGGTGGGGTCGATAAGGAGTCAAGGATTCCATGAAGAGGTATATGGACTTGAAAGTTTGGGGAACTCTGATCTATAGCAACAACAATTGCGGTTGCATTCGAAGCATTAAATCTCTTGAGTTTCATTCAAACGTGGTTCAAATGTAAGGCACATGAATCCCACACAAGTTGTCCTTTGGATCTGAGTACATGTATACACACACACACACATGTATGTGTATGTATATATATGTGTGTGTGTGTGTATACACATATATAAGTACATATATATATATATACATATATATATATATATATATATATATATATATATGTATATATATATATATATATATATAGACACAGACATGCAGGCAGACAGATAGATAGACATGCAGACAGATAGATTGATAGATACATACATACATACATACATACATACATACATACATACATACATATATATATATATATATATATATATAATATATATATATAATATATATATATATATATATATATGTATATATGTATATATATACACACATATATATGTATATATTCTCACACACACAGCTACACATATACATCCATACACGCAAACACGCACACAACTCTGAAATCTTTTGAAAATGCATATAGTGAAAAAAAGAAAGAAAGAAATAATAAAAGACGTGCTCCCATTTCCGGGAACTACCGGAAGTACGGTGTGTGTGTAGCATTAATCTTGCTTATTTTATTTTCTCTCCTCCCGTTTACATTTATTCGCTAGCCTTCTTTCTTTTTCCTTCTCTCTCCCTACCCGTATCCCCACCGTATCTCGAAGTCCTTTCTGTTTTGTTATTTCCCACCCGGCCTTATGTCACCACCTGCTCTCTCAACCCTTTTACTGCATTACAAATCTCTTCCACCCCTCGTACAGACAGACAGGATGTATTATTATCAACCCAACTGGACGGTCCCTACTTTTTCTTTAAATCGAATCGAGTCAAACTGTGTCATAGCCACCCACCCACCCGTATGTTCACCCTCTTACCTACCAATGCTCCATTTAACCCGAATCTCTCTCTATAAAACCCGATCTTTTGTCCGGAAGCTTGCCCTTGTAATATCCCTCGCCATCACACCCCATCCGTCGCCCTTGTGGCAATAAAACATTATTATTATTATTATCATTATTATTATTATTATTATTATTATTATTACTATTATCATTATTATTATTATTATTATTATTATTATTACTATCATTATTATTATTATTATTATTATTATTATTATTACTATTACTATCATTATTATTATTATTATTATTATTATTACTATTACTATCATTATTATTATTATTATTATTTTATTATTATTATTATTATATTATTATTATTATTATTAGTATTATTATTATTATTATTATTGCTGCTGTTGTCGTTGTTAGACTATTTCATCAATGCAGGAGAAAGCAGACATTTATTTATTTATTTTTTTAGTAATTTCTTGCAGGTGAGATTGCTGAACGTATAATATACGTGTGTATTATAAGTGTGTGTGTGTAATGTATGTTTATTTATGTACGTTTATTTATGTATGTATGTATGTATGTATGTATGTGTGTATATATATATATATATATATATATCAACAATCTGAGGAGGGGATGGCTGGTCTGCAATGACGTCACTAACTTGTCATTTGGGATTTGTTTGTGACCATTTGTCTACTAACGTCATAAGCCGCAACTAATTACAGGTCTTACTGATTTTCTCTGGAGTTACAAAATGGTTTGTGGGGCGATGAGGAGGGGAGATGATCTCTTCTGATGTCGCAAGTTGTCTGATTTCATTTTTTGTGATATCAGAAATCGGTTTGCACATTTTCTTGTCATCTCACAAATTGGTAGTTCCATATTTTCGGTGACCATGTCGTGGCTGGATTACACCTCCGTTGAGTGATACTTTTGAGTATCGTAGATTATATCATAGTATGGTTATTAGTGAATGGATCTTGATCAAATTTCAATTTGTTATAACTTTGATCATAAAGTTATCGTCGTTGGAAATCCCTTCAGATAAAAGATAAAGATACATCAGATTTAATTCCTGTAGACCCACATGTGACTATAAAAAATCAGAGGAGAATCAACAAGTCTCGTCGCAGACCGGGTAATTTATGTTTCACAGGAGCACAAATGTTCCGTTTGTTGTTTCACGTTGCTTTCTCCGGTCACGTTTGTTGTTGAGGTTTTCGGTTCGAGCTGTGTCGACGTGTTGGACTCCATCACAGATTATCTGGCTCCACTTGGTTAATCGCCAACGATTTTCACTTGTACATATTGAAACAACCCTTTTTCAAATTTTTTTTAAAGTACACTTTAAGACGATTTTATTTGCAGCCACCGCTTCTGGTATACACTTTCCATCATTTTGCTGCTTTGCTAACCGACCGATGGTCCGGCATTCGCACAACATAGCCAGCCCGTTAAAGATAGCATCGCGTTATCAATTCAGTGAACATCAGCTTGCTAACACTGACAGCTTTCACGTTGCTCCAGTCAATTCAGCTAGCAAAAATGATCTGTCCCTACAGTTCAAGGGCCCAGTCTTGCCACATTCTGTACTACACTGAATCTCCCTAAGAACTACGTTAAGATTGCATATGTCTGTGGAGTGCTCAGCCATTTGCACGTTAATTTCACGAACCGGCTGTTCCGTTGATCGGATCAACTGGAACCTTCGTCGTCGAAACCGAACGCCAGTTATCCATGGCATGGGAGCGAAGAGAGGCTGTAAGCACTTGACCAACGTGTTGTAATGTCTGATTAATTTAGATATGATCTAATATCGATTGTTGAAAGATATTCTTCAGGTTCAACTTGTGAAAGGGACCTTAAGTTTTCCACTTCCTTCGGAGACTCGTTTAATCTTTATTATAGGCATGTAGCCTGAACAAAGAATGGACATAACAATTCGTTGTCCAGGCTACATGCCTATAATAAAGATTAAACGAGTCTCCGAAGGAAGTGGACGACTTAATGTCCCTTTCACAAGTTGAACCTGAAGAATATCTTTCAACGATCGATATTAGATCATATCTAAATTAATCAGACATTCCTTGAAATGATTTTTAATACGAGGGTCGATTGAAAGGTCGTAGGCTGAACAAGATATTCTCATGGAATGTAACCAAATGAGATTTATTCTTGCTGCCCCCTCTTGCGGTCCTCACACTTGTTGAGATGATAGTAAGATGAGGCCAGCTCAGGAGAATATGGAGGGTGATCAACCCAACTCAAAGCCACAGTCATGCACCGCAACCATTGAAAGCAAAGACATGTGTGCTGGAGCATCGTCCTGATTAAACAAGACCCCTTCCGTCAGTTTTTCTGAGCGTTTGGACTTGAGAGACTTTCATAACTGCCTCGGCAAGTTTGCAAGCCATTGTGATGCATTCATTGACAACTGCTTTTCTCCACCTTCTTTTCTTACTCTCGCTCTCTCCCGCCATGCTCTCCCTTCATCATGCTTCAGCCCTTATCACAGCACACAGGAAGTCCCATTATGATAGATAGTTTTGACAATTCCTCCGTCCTGTATACTCGGTGTTCAGGGTTCACGAATTTTCATTTAGTCACCGGTATCGCAAGGAATCAAGATAGCGAAGACAGATGAATAGTCGCTAAATGCATCGGTAAACAAGTGGGTCCAGACGGGATTAAAATCTCATCCGAGATAACCCTTCCCAATCACTCTGTCTTTGGTTAGTTTACTGATTGTTAAAAGCTCGCGCTTTCTCTCCACTCTCTCTCCCTCTGCCGATCTTTCTGTCTGTCTATATTTCTGTTTATCTATCTGTCTGTCTGTCTGTATGTATGTATGTATGTATGTATGCATTTCTATGTCTGTATGTCTATCTGTTTATGACTCTATATATATATATAAGTACTAGGCTTCTAGAGAATAAGTTCTGGGGTCGATTTGTTCGACTAAAGGCGATGCTCCAGCATGGCCGCAGTCAAGTGACTGAAACAAGTAAGAGTATTATATATCACACACACACACATCTATCTATAATTCTATTTCCCCATCTAACCATATATTCATGTACGACTATAGGAATTTGTGGTGTCTATCTGTCTACCTAACTATCTATCTATATATCTTATATATATATAATAATATATATATATATATATATATATTATATATATATATATATATATTATATATATCCATCTATATATATATCCATCTATATATATGTGTGTGTGTGTGTATCCATGATGATATATATATATATATATATATAGAGAGAGAGAGAGAGAGAGATAGATAGATAGATAGATAGATAGATAGATAGATAGATGATAGATAATAGGTAGACGTAATAATATAGACGTATATATATATATATATATATATATATATATATATATATATATAATATATATATATATATCCATCTATTTACCTATCTATCCATCTACCTGCGCCTATCTGCCCATCTATCTATCTATCCATTTATCTACCAATCTATCAATCTATCCATCCCCCATCTATCTATCTACCTATCTATCCATCTACCTATCTATCTATCTATCTATCTATCTATCTATCTATCTATCTATCTATCTATCTATCTATCTATCGATCTGTCTGTCCTTCTATATATGAATCTCTCTGTCAGTGTTGCCTACCCATCTACCTGTCCATTTTGTCAGTCCACCACCACCACCACCTCTATGTAACTCGGCAAAATTGTCTCAACATTTCTCAGATACGACCCCCCCACACACACACACACACTTCCACGAACATCCCATGTACAGAGAATGATGGGCTGGTGAGGTGGTTGTCCGAGAAAACGTGTCCCCCGTTGGAATAGCAGTGTTGTCATAGTAACCGCCATTACCGACCCCCCTCTCGTCTCCCCTACCGGATCATTACTATAATTGAGGTGTCTGTGACATTTGACCTTGGTATATCAGTATTTATCTTTGTACAGACGGGGTGGGGTGGAGTGGTTGGTGGGTGGGGGAGGAATCAGAAGTTTAGGGAATCTTTCTTGAGATCCCTTAATTCCTCTTAGATTTGCACACACACTGGAAGTACTGGCGGGCGGGGCGGGGCGAGGAGGGGCTGGTGCTTGTGATGGTGGTGGTGGTAGTAGGAGTGGTGTGTGATAGTGGTGCTGGTTACGCTGACGATGACGATGATGACGAGGAGGAAGGTGTGGAAGATGGCGTATGGCAATGATGGTAGTGGGGGTTTTAGGCTATGATGATAATGATGACGACGACGACGATGATGATGATGCTACAGTTGTTATTGTATATATTTCTATAGTCTGCTTACCCTAAAGGTAATAAGCCTGATCTTCCACATCAAGGTACTCCTTAGACAGCGCAATGCCATCTAAA
This sequence comes from Octopus sinensis, assembly GCF_006345805.1. Classification (NCBI taxonomy): domain Eukaryota; kingdom Metazoa; phylum Mollusca; class Cephalopoda; order Octopoda; family Octopodidae; genus Octopus; species Octopus sinensis. The sequence goes on from NC_043009.1 coordinate 62,486,171, forward strand.
ATCATTTCGTTTATAAGACATATCTTATAACGCTAAGTGTCCAGTGTGATATTATTTGTAGAATTTGTAGAATATTAGGTGTGAGTGATATAGCCTGATGGATAGAACATTCAAATAAGTACCAGTTGAATACTGGGGTCGATGAAATCGACTAACCCTTTACCCCGAAATTGATGGCCTTGTGGCAAAATTTGAAACCGTTGTCGTTGTGAGGGTGGGTGAGCTGGGGAATCGTTAGAGCACAGGGGAAAATGCTTTGCAGTATTTCTTCTAGTTCTTTATGCTCAGAATTCGAATACCCCCGAGGTCAATTTTGCCTTTTTATCCTTTCTAGATCGAAAAAAATAAAGTACTTAGGGTTCGATACAATCTATTCGAGTTCCTTTCCAACAACCAATAGTTTCCTATCACTATCTCTCCTCCATTACTCCCTCTAACTATCTCTCACTCCTATCACTCTATTTTTCGCATCGTACTCATACTTTCTCTTCCTTCACCCTCAGGTTCCATGTCTGTTCTTACTCTCTCTTCTCTTCTCTTTCTTGGCCAAGTTTGTTTTGAAAAAAAAACGGTGAGTGAATGGGAATTTAGCCTTGCATGAAAGAAGGTCAACCAACACACTCTGTGATGTGGTTGATGAACGAACGGAGGCAACATAGGGTAGAGAGGACTTTTTGGTCTTGCTGGGGACATTTCAACTTCTCTAATGCTGGTGCCCCAATAAAATGCACCCAGTACTAACGCCAACCATTTGGTAAAGTAGTTGGCTGGAAGAGAGTCCAGCTGAGAAATCATGCCAAAAGTGAAACCACCAACAATGAAGAGGTCCTTTGACTCATCTTGAACTCAAAATAGGAGCAAACTCGGACAGTTACGACACTTCCGACTCCTGTATCTATATATATATATATAGTATTTTTTTTAAGTTGAAACGATTCACAAGCTGTTACTCATCAGACAGTCACCAAGTTGTGAAGTCTTTCCAGCTTCAATAAAATACTATTTTACTCTACCTCTGGGGTTCGAGTATTATTTTATTCTCTTTGTTTTGCACCTATTTGCTTGGTGTGTGTGTGTGTGTGTGTGTGTGTGTGTGTGTGTGTGTGTGTGTGTACGTGTGTGTGTGTGTACGTGTGTGTGTATTTAAATGTATAAAAGAATACCTTGGCTGTTACCTGCTCTGTATTTCTCGCAATTAAATCGATCAAAGCAACGCTTGCATTGTGCCAGACTATTCGAAACACTTGTAAGCTAAATAAATCGTTGAAGCTGCATCTTCAATTCTTTACGTTTTTCCTAATCTAATCTGCAATTAATACACCGAATATAACTGGCGTTCTACCACGGATTTACAAATTGTACCTGTCTCGGGAAAACAGTAACAACATATACTAACTGGGCAATTTAGTTAGCCAGGTCCTATTTCCACAGAGTGCTTACAGAGGTATTCGCCTGGATTTAATTAATCCCTATTTTCTTTCACCACACACACACACTCACATACACACACACACACACACACACACACATACAGCATGTGAAAGAGGGGAAGAGTAACACCTGTGACTTCCTCCATTTGAGAATTTGCTGAGGTTTCTGCTGTTCGCACGAGAACAAAATCTGTTCGCCATTGTAAACAAATAAATAGAGTTGTGGGAAAAGGAACGTCGGTGTCGACATTTATACGATAATGTATTGGTACTAAGCAAATGTTTTTTTTATTTTTCGTCAGTAGGGATCGGCCATGAATGTGAAGATGATAGCACACGACATTTGGCGAAGTTCGATAGCGAACCATCATCCCCATCATTCAGACGAAGATCCAGCCGACCACCACCGACCGCCAGAGAACTGCTTTTGTAAGTACGATTCATATACATACATGTCGTGTATCGTATATCTATATCTCATGTGTGTAGTCTTTTTGTAGTAGTATTACATGCATCTGCTTGTCCTAAGTGTACTTTATATATATATCCATATATCTCACAATATACACACACATATATTATATATGTGTGTGTGTGTATTATATATATACATATATATTATATATATATACATATATATACACACATATATATATTATATACATATATATAATATATACGTATATATTATATATATATAATATTATATATACACATTATATTTTTTATATACATATATATATACACGTATATATATATATCATATATATCATATATATATATAATATATATATATATATATATATATATATATATATATATATATATATATATATATATATATATATACATGCATACATGCAATCTTTAATATGTTACCTAAACCTGACGATATGACAACTTGTCTATAATATTAGCCACACTTGACATAAAAATTAATCTGGAGTACATTGACCAACCTGACACAACAACAAATCTATGTGTTAAGTAAACCTGACGACATAACTAGCATCCTATTTGTTACTTAAACCCAACCAACTAGTTCGCAATGTGTTACTTAAACGCGACATAACAACAACAAATCTATTGTGTGTTAGATAAACCTGACATAACACTTGAATATGTTTGTTATATTTACAGTGATAGTATTATGGCAAACCTGAGTGGCATCTATGGAATGTTTTTGACAGTAATGGGAGCTGTCATACCAATATCTGAGGTTTTCTCTAAACCACATCCGTTCCTTTTTGAGGTGAGTACATCTTTCTCAAACTCTTCTTCACTTAAACCAATCACTCTTAGGAATTCACAAGGGCAGTTATGAAGAAATAGGCCAATGCATTCTCAAACTCAAACGCTCAACCAAATTAAATCAAATTTTACATGGTAATACTATGAGACTCCGTGAATGTCAACATGTAATTTTTTTTTTATTAGAATAATGCAACATTGGTACTCGTTTCCGTATTACGTCTCAAAACTCGTAGAATAAAAGTGAAACATTCGACTGAGTAACAGTTATAAATAGTTTCACTTTTATATTGTTTCACTTTTCCATTGTTTCACTTTTAATAGTTTCCCTTTTATCTGTGAGTATCAACATGTACCTTTTTTTTATTAAAACAATGCAACGTTGGCACTAGTTCTGGTTTACGTCTCAAAACGCGAAGAATAAAAGTGAAACCTTCGAAGAAGTAACAGTTATAAATAGTTTCACTTTTAATCGTTTAACTATGTGTATATATATATATATATATATATTATATATATATATATATATATATATATATATATATATATACTATATATAACCGTTACTTAGCGGTTCGGCAAAAGAGACCGATAGAATAAGTACTGGGCTTACAAAAGAATAAGTCCTGGGGTCGATTTGCTCGACTAAAGGCGGTGCTCCACATGGCCGCAGTCAAATGACTGAAACAAGTAAAAGAGTAAAGAGAGTATAATATATATATATACTATATATATATATATATATATATATATATATATATATATATATATATATATTACTATATATATATATATATATATATATTATATATAATATATATATATATATATATATACTATAGCCTCAGGCTGACCAAGGCCTTGTGAGTCGATTTCGTGCACGGAAACTGAAAGAAGATTGTCGTATATATGTATATATGTGTATATTTATGTGTCTATGTTTGTACTCCCACCATCCCTTGACAACCAATGTTGCTGAGTTTACGTCCCCGTAACGCAGTGGTTCGGCAAAAAGATACTAATAGAATAAGTACTAGGTTTACAAAGAATAAATCTTGGGGTCGATTTGTTCGACTAAAGGCAGTGCTCCAGTGTGGCCGTAATCATATGACTGAAACAAATAAAACAATAAAAAAAACTATGCCATTTTAATCCCGAGCAACACCAGGTATCTCTTCTAGTAGTCATTAAAACGAGCAGGCTAGTAATAGTCAATAAAAGTTGCAGGTGAAGTAACGATCGCTATAAAGACTAGCGATGGTTACTAGATGTTCGTAAGCTAGTAATGGTCACTATAAGGAATAGACTAGCAATGGTCACTAGAACGGGTAGGCTTAGAATAGTCTTATAATGAGTTTATAATATAATATAAAGCACAGGTTAGTTAGTAATGGTCACCAGTATAAGTAAACTGGTACGGCGAGCTGGCAGAAACGTTAGCACGCCGGGCGAAATACTTAGCGGTATTTCGTCTGCCGTTACGTTCTGAGTTCAAATTCTGCCGAGGTCGACTTTGCCTTTCATCTTTTCGGGGTCGATAAATTAAGTACCAGTTGCTTACTGGGGTCGATCTAATCGACTGGCCCCCTCCCCCAAAATTTCGGGCCTTCTGCCTAGAGTAGAAAAGAATATAAGTAAACTGGTATAAGGCGACGAGCTGGCAGAGTCGTTACCATGCCGGGAAAAATGCTTTATGACATTTCTTCCGGCTGTATGTTGGGCGTTCAAATCCCGGTGGGAGGGACGTCTAGTTTACCTTTCATCCTTCGGTGTCGATTAAGCATGTATCAGTTGTAATCGATTCAACTTCCTCACCCCGAAATTGCTGGCCTTGTGCCAAAATTTGAAATCAACATGGGGAGACTGGTGATAGTCATTTGAAGGGATTCTGTGAGGCTCAACCTTCCTGAAAGGCATTAATAAAAATGGCTGTATGAAGCGTTGAGTTGGCCGAGTCGTTACCGCACCGGAAAAATTGCTTAGCATCATTTTGTCCTTCTTTACGTTCTGAGTTCAAATTTCGCCGAGGTCGACTTTGCCCTTCATCCTTTAGGGGGTCAATAAAATAAGCACTAGTTGAACACTGGGGTCGATGTAAACAACTTAACCCCACCCCTAAAATTGCTGGCCTTGAGCCAAGATTTTGAAATCATTAATGAAAATGGCTGTTGGTGTTTTTGTAGTTTGTTAAATGTTACACTGGAACATGTAAGATCTGATGCGTTGGTCGCTAATGTACGGAGAATAGGGACGGACAAGAGTGTGTGTGTGTAAGTGTGTGAGAGGAACTGTATGTATATGTGTGAGATTAAGTAGCGTGTATGTGTGGGAATATGAGCTGAGGGCGGCAAGCTGGCAGAAACGTTAGCACGCTGGGCGAAATGCGTAGCCGTATTTCGTCTGCCGTTACGTTCTGAGTTCAAATTCTGCCTAGGTCGACTTTGCCTTTCACCCTTTCGGGGTCGATAAATTAAGTACCAGTTACGCACTGGGGTCGATGTAATCGACTTAATCCGTTTGTCTGTCCTTGTTTGTCCTCTCTGTGTTTAGCCCCTTGTGGGTAGTAAAGAAATAGATATATTTGTGTGTGGCGAAGGGGGATCGTGAGGATGTGTATGTGTTTGTGTATGTGTGTGGATGGAAGTGTCTATGTTTGCAGAGAAGACCTGTGTGTGTGAAAATATTTTGTATATTTACATGTGAAAATGTTTTACGTTTGTGATGTATGTATTGTGCGTATGTGTGGGAGATATATATATATATATATATATTTATAGGGGGCGTGCGTGTAGTTCATCAAGACGTAAGTTAGTTTGCTTTACAGCTGTCTCTCAACGTGAACTTTATCCAAGGGAGACCATAAACAATAACATCAACGTTAACAGCGCTGACAGACACATCACCAACACGAACAGTAACTTAACACACACACACATCAACAACATAAACTCTAACACACACACAACAGCAGCAACAACAACAACAGCAGCAATAGAAATCCTAACACCTAACACTCACACAAACATCAACTCAACACCACTAAGAACAAGATACGCCGTCAGCACCGCCACGTACTACAACATTCGTCAGAGGTGGACCGTAACACGCAGTCACGTAAACATACACGCACAGATATCCTAGTTGGCAATCTAATTAAATCAAGGTCTTACTTCTCTCTCCGTGTCCTTCCCCTCACGACCATCAACACATGACACTGATGCTATCATTATTTCCAAACCCAGAGTGTTTTACTTAGGAATCACAAACCCCAGGATGTTATATGGCGTGGTTGAGACTTTGCAAGAGATTTGTTACCGAAGCGCTGGGTATTGTGTGAGGGTCAGTATATTGTCGTTTGCATTCAGCAAATGTATGTTTATATGTATTTAAATAAGATTATATATATCTATCTATGTTTATATATATATATATATATATATATATATATATATATATATATATATATATATTATATATATATATTATATATATATATATACACACACACACATTGTTTGTGCATTTGTAAGCCAATGAGCAAACAGAGGTTTAATGCTTGGAGAAAAGAAAATAAAGCAGAGATGTATTTAACGTTTCGGACTATGGTCTTTCATCGGAAAGGTAATAAAAGAAAGGGAGCGAAGAAGACCACGTGTTACCTGCATAACCGCCAAATTTCTGGGATTCTACCTCCTCTTGGATTACTACGTGGATTATACAGCATTGTTATGTAATGTATATAATATATATATATATATATATATATATATATATATATATATATATTATATATATATATATATCTAGATCGCGTGTGTATTGTTGGCAATTTTCTTTCTCCGTCTTCCCTTCCTTGGACCTTTCCTTTTTCTATGTTTCTGACGAAGAGCTCCGTTTGAAACGTTAAATCCTCCTTTCTTTCCCTTCCTGAGCGTCCAAAACACTATCTTGTTCCACGTCCTCGCGTTGTTGCGTTTTCTCTTTGTTCATGTTTGAATTAACTATATATATATATATTATTATATATATATATATATATATATATATATATGCATATATGTGTATGTGCAAACTTTCGATACTTTTGCACTCATTATTTTTAAATCTTTCAAAGAAAATACGAATATTAAAATTCATCGAAAACGATTATTTCTATAGAAATCGATATTGGGATCAATTTTCTCTTAGGGAAAAAATTTCTAATCAATAAATATCATTGTAATCATGATTTGAGTTCGATATAATCGACTGTCGCCTTCCTCACATATTTCTGATAGTGTACCCATGTTAAAAGTCACTGCACAAACTAAAATCTTTTGGTATTCCGTTGAAAATACTTAGCTTTTTCCACATACAGAGATTAAAAGATACAACAGGACATTTATTGATGTCTTACTTATCACATTATATTTCAAAAAGTTTTCGACTAAATTTTTAATTGAAAATCCTTTAATCAAGTCCTCTAAACTAATCTAGCGTAACAAATTTACTTCTAGACTCGTAGTTGACAGAGACAAGGTATCCGGCTTGTTCTGTCATCTGCTTTGTTCAGTTGTGATATTTAATATGCTTTAACTGAGAAGCTTAGGGCTAACCTACATTTGCAAGCACGGTCTATTTTACTACCTTTCATTGCCCTTTTTATTTAGTAACGCAATATGTTTATATGGTTAGAGTCTCCACTCCAGTCGTTTTATTAATATAAAGTAATTTACTTAATGGGAAATTCAGGAACATGCTTGTTACTTCAGGTCATACGACGTTAAGTTATGACTAATTTCTTTGTTCTAAATTTTAACAAAAAAAAATAATAAACAAACACAATAGGATACATATCAACATGGCGATAGTGCGTGCGTGTGTGTGTGTGTGTGTGTGTGTGTGTGTTCATTATACCTATTTCTTTATTACCCACAAGGGACTAAACACAGCGGGGACAAACAAGGACAGACAAACGGGTTAAGTCGATTACATCGACCCCAGTGCGTAACTGGTACTTATTTAATCGATCTCGAAAGGATGAAAGCAAAGTCGACCTCGGCGGAATTTGAACTCAGAACGTAACGGCCGACGAAATACCTATTTCTTTACTACCCACAAGGGGCTAAACACAGAGAGGACAAACGAATTAAGTCAGTTATATCGACCCCAGTGCGTAACTGGTACTTATTTAATCGATCCCGAAAGGATGAGAGGCAAAGTCGACCTCGGTGGAATTTGAACTCAGAACGTAACGGCAGACGAAATACCGCTAAGCATTTCGCCCGGCGTGCTAACGATTCTGCCAGCTCGCCGCCTTTTGTGTGTTCATTATAAACATACGAAGCAACGATGATCAACATTATATGAAACTTAAATTTTAACACGTTTCTGTACACCAGAATGTGACTGGTATTTGCTGAGGGATTTGCTTGAGAGCAAATTTCTCCCTGTAGACTTCGTGTGCAAAGATACATCACGCTCCAATTGACGTCATTGGACTATTTACACACACTGTGTTTCGGCGTGATTTCGCCTCGTCGGTGAGAGACGCCACTTCGGGCATCTGGAGTTTGATGGAAACTTCTACTGTATAAGTCGTATGCGCGTATGTATATGCGTACGCGCACGCGTGTATACCTCCGTGTATGTGTGTGAATAAAAATATACGGTGTGAAAAGAAGAGTTTTATATTTTAAATTAATCGTTTTATTAGGAAACTAGAAAATATTTTACGATTGTCAATAGTTGATATATTTTCGATTGTTTATAATGATTTATGTCAAAATTACTGACAAAAATAATCTCTAGAAACTCATATTTTCAATTAATCTTTATGTGTGGCTGTGTGGTAAGAAGTTTGCTTTCTAACCGTGTGGTTCTGGGCTCAATTCCACTTCGGCAAACTTCTTTTATTATAGCTCTGGGTCGATCAAAGCCTTGTGAGTGGATTTGGTAGATGGAAACTGAAAGAAGCCTATCGTATATATATGTGTGTGTGTGTGTGTTTGTGCTTGTCCCCCACCACCACTTGAGAACCGGTGTTCATGTGTTTATGTCCCCCTAACTTAGCGATTCAGCAAAAGAGACAGGTTTTACAAAACATAAGTACTGGGTTTGACTCACTCGATTAAAATTCTTCAAGATGGTGCCCCAGCATGGCCGCAGTCTAACGACTGAAACGAGTAAAACATAAAAGATATATGTATGTATGTATATACTCAATTATGTGTGTGAGAGTGTTTGCATGTGTATGTGCGTATGTGTTAGTTTGCTTATAGGCGTAAACGTATATCTGTATATGTGAGTAGACTATTAAACATATACTCGACTATACATATATGAATGTTCATAGATGTATGCAGCCGCACACGTGTGTGCGCTCGAGGGCGTGTGCTTACGGATGTATCTACTTATATATACACACACACACATTCACATACACGTATAATGTATTTATATTCTCATCTAATATGTTCGTTCGTCGACGAGTTCGATAAATTCAATTTGCTACATGCCAATAGTATTTATCGGACAAGATATTTTTATCTCATCCAACATGACACACGGTAACTAAAGGACAAGAAAATGATAAAACATCGTTACTGACAGCAGACTGTAAGTAAATAAACCCTAAGGCAGGAATCACGAGAAAGAAACAAACGGAGATGTTTCTTTAAATTCCTGGTTCTTTGAACACACAATGAACTGAAGTAACGAACGCTATTGCACGTGAACTGCTGATTTGATCTTCGCTGGACAGATCTGATCTTAACTAGGCTCAGTTTCGTCTCTTTTCTTTGTCGACCTTTTCAAGCCTAGCCAGGCTCATGGGCCCGGTTTCCCGGTTTCTGTGGCGTATGTGTTCCTCCCAGCTGGACGGGATGCCAGTCCATCGCAGAGTTACTCAAGAAACAGGAAGAGAGAGTGAGAGAAAGTTGTGGCGAAAGAGTATAACAGGGGTCGCCACCAACCCCTGCCGGAGCCTCGCGGATCTTCTAGGTGTTTTCGCTCAATAAACACACACAACGCCCGGTCTGGGAATCGAAACCACGATCCTCCGACCGCGAGTCCGCTGCCATAACCACTGGGCCATTGCGCCACCACTTGCGCCCTTTTAAAACCTAGCCAGGCTCATGGGCCCTGTTTCCCCGTTCCTATGGCGTATGTGCTCCCCAACTGGACCGGATGCCAGTCCATTGCAGCGTTACTCATTTTTGCCAGCTGAGTGGACTGGAGCAACGTGAAATGAAGTGTTTTGCTCAAGAACACAACGCGTCGCCAGGAATCGAAACCACAATCTTACGATCATAATGCTGACACCCTAACCACTAAGCCACGCACCTCCACCAGTTTCATCTTAACTAGGCTTATTTTGACTCTTGATCCTAACTAGACTGTTTTGATCTCGGCTTATTTTGAATTTATCTTGACTGTTTTGATCCTAACTAGGCTGAGATAGATTTTAATGAAGTGGAGCTTATTATGGCAGACGACTTGTCCGTTGGAGACTCATTTCACTAATGTCAACTCTCGCAGCTACGATATATAGAATACCAGCTTCTTTCAGACGGTGGTGTCGCAAATAGCCAAAAAACAGGCTTATTAAAAATTAATTATTAGCGATGGAATCAGTAATTAATACCAAAAGATATATATTTTCTATAGTTTCTGCAGCTGAGATACCAATAAGAAATACGCCTGATGTGCGTTATATCCGCTCAGCTTGACCTGTACAATAAATCAGATTGACAGCGATAGCCGAGTGTTATCTCTCTGTCGTGCTTGTGGTTGGAACACAAGTGTTAGACAGTCGAGTGATATTTACTGTCTGGGTAAGTCCTTATCACGCGTTACACTTCTTGTTTATAAACATGAGTATTGGCGCTGACGATTTTTTTAGCCTTGGTGTTGGAGACATTTTGATGATGTATTTACTTGATTCTGTAGACATGGTGAGGCTTTCTCGTTTCTACTTATCGCTTGCGTGCGTGTGTATGTGTGTACACAGGCATCTTTTTATCTTTTACTTGTTTCCAGTTATTGGACTGCGGCCATGCTGGAGCAATGGCCTTCAAGGGTTTAGTGGAACAAATCGACCTTTGCACTTTTTTTAAAGCCTGGCTCTTATTCTATCAGTTTCTTTTGCCGAAACGCCAAGTTACGGGCTTGTAAACAAACCAATAACGGTTATCAAGCGGGATTAAGAACAAATACAACACACACACACACAAATACATTTACGCTGTTTAAACAGTCGTAGGCAACCTTTCAGAATGGTACGGCTTACCAAAAATTACCTTGAATTTTTTTAGTAGTGCGGCCCCTCTGATGACGATTCATATCTCATGCGGCCCGCTTCTCGAAAAAGGATGCCCATTCCTTGTTTGTATAGTCCGGAAATTCCCAACTGAGTTATTGCCCTTGCTTACCGTTTTTCTGGATTTTTGTTTTGTTATGGGGGTTGTGGTGGGGATCAGATTTTAAACCCATTTAAAATACACTGGCTTTCTTCTAATTAAATTTGAAGAATTTAATAAATTTTTTTAAGCTTTATGGTAATATTTGGAACATAAACTGAAATTTTAGTGAAAAGTTTCAATTTAGATGGCTTTAAAAGAGGAACACAGAACAAGAGGCGGTCTCAGGCGGGTTGGTATCGGGAGCATTAAACAAATTCCGAAACTACCTTCCTAAATCCGACACTCTACTTTGTATTTAATATGAAGTAAACTCCATTGAGGCATTTTCCTTCAGTTATTATCAATATCTCTACATCCCATCTATTTTCTATATCCATGGAGCACTCTCTTAGTTGTGCCAGCTGAGAATATGCTTAGCCGAAGAGACCTAGTGAGATCGAAACATGTCTGTTGCTTTCACCAGCCGATTTTAAAGAACAGATCCACACTAGTCTGCGTTGTCAGTGTTGGTGGAAAATTTTGATCAGTAAATTATATGAAAGTTATTTCTTGTACTCTTTTCCCTTTTACTTGTTTCAGTCATTTGACTGCGGCCATGCTGGAGCACCGCCTTTAGCCGAGCAAATCGACCCCAGGACTTATTCTTTGTAAGCCTGGCACTTATTCTATCGGTCTCTTTTGCCGAACCGCTAAGTTACGGGGGGGCGTAAACACACCAGCATCGGTTGTCAAGCGATATTGGGGGTAAAAGCATATAAACACACATACATATATATATATATATATATATATATCCCATTCCCGTCATCCATCTGCGACGATACTTCCGTCGTAACTGCTATCCTGTCCTTTCTCGCCCGCCTTGCAAGGCTTCTGGTTGACAATTTTCCCTCTCTGTCTTCCACGATAATCCAGCGTTTACATACTTTTTCGTCTGGCGTTAACGCCTTCTTATCTTGTTCTCCTTGTCTTGTCTCTCACTGTTATATATTTATTTCCACTGTTTATATATATATTTTTACTGTTTATATGTTTGTACTGTCGTTACCGTCTTGCTTTTTTTTTTTTTTTTTTTTACCCCTCTGCGAAAAGATCTCAGAATTTTAATGATTGCTTTTCGCGGGAAGGAATTTTTCTTCGAAGTATCGTCTCGCTTTTATCCTTCGAAACGTTTAGTAGATGAAATCTTAGCGACTGAAGAAGGGATTTTCGTTGTGCTTATTCCTCTATCTCCCCTTTTTTTTGCTTGTCTTGTTCCTTGGTTGTGTCTATGTGTTTCGTCTCTCTATGTGTTCGCGTCTTTTTGGTGTCCTGTACACTATATGGTGTATATGTACATGTAGAGGTAGGTACGTACATATATGTTTATATATAGCATATCTATTTTATTAACATATATATATATATACATATATACGACGGGCTTCTTTCAGATTCCGTCTACCAAATCCACTCACAAGGCTTTGGTCGACCCAATACTATAGTAGAAGACACTTTCTCAAGGTGTCACGCAGTGGGACTGAACCCGGAACCATGTGGCTGGTAAGCGAACTACTTACCACACAGCCACTGCCATGTTGTTTGTTTCTAAATTTTAAACCTAGAGGGAGTTTGGGGAAGAGGTTTTTTCCTTCTAATTGTTTTTGCTAATCTAAGTTGATAGTAAATTTTTTCACCTTTTACATTTTATATTCATGAGATGATAATATATTTGCATTTAGCTTACAAGAGGCTTCTCGAAGGTATTTATTTTTCCATCTTTTGTAATCATGTATTTTGATGATGACAATGATGATGATTATCATTATTATGACGACAACACAACGTCAACGACGACCATGGTGGTGGAGTGGTCATGGCGGTGGTCGTGATGGTTGTCGTCGTCGTCGCACTGGTAATGGTCGTGGGTGACGGTGATGGCGATGGAGGTTGATTGCGATGATGATGATGGTGGTGCTGGTGGTGTTGCTGGTGCTGGTGCTGGTGCTGGTGCTGGTAGTGGTTCTGGTGGTAGTGGTGGCTCTTATTGTTCTGGTGGTGGTTCGGTGGTGGTGGTGCTGGTGCTGGTGGTGCTTGTGCTGGTGGTTTTAGTGGTGGTGGTGGTGGTTCTGGTGCTGGTGGTGGTACCGCCGACAGCAACGACGATGACAATGATAATGACGATGATGATGACGGTGGTAATGACTGTGACGATGATGATGATGATGATGCCGACGACTACGACGAGGTTGTTTACCGTTGTATATATATTTATGTATATTGTTTTTTCTTCTTTTGCCAGGGCTTCTACTTCTATCTATTTGGAATGAGCATAATGTTCTTATTGTATGCCTACGTCTACATTTTACACACCCGGACACTCGGGGGAATGACAAAATTTCGGAAATCAGAAGACAACTTACACTATCGCATGAGATACAAAACCATCACCGATACAGGGAGTTTCTACTTGCGACTTGGCGCAGTCGGTACGTAATCCCTTGCATACGCATATTTGTACTTGTCTGTGTGTATATATACTACATGCTCGAAATGAGTAGATGGACAGCCGACAACTGATGAAGGGTCGTTCTCTGTGTTTATGTGTCCTGTTTTACATTATTTATCTCGTTGTTTGCGTATTTAACTCGTTTCTTTTCGTATTTCATGTTGTTTACACAGTTGTTGACGTCCTGTACCCATAAATGCATATATATATATATATACACATACATACATACATACATATATATATATATAAAACTACTTGATAATTTCTTATAAAGATTTTATCCTATTTTAAATTTATATATATATATATATATATATATATATATATATATATATATTGCTTGTTTCTTTGGCGACTGTCAGAATGATGTTGGACGCCTCTGATGAGAACCCAATAAAGTTCGAAAATCGATTAAGGTGTTCATCATTTTTATAGTCTAATATGTACTAAAATGTTCATCATGATAAAATTATTTTAGTATTTTCTACTTTGTCTTATTTTGCTTAGACATATATATATATATATATATATATATATATATATATAATATATATATATATATATATATATATTATATATATATATATATATATATATATATATAATACATATATAAAAGTGTTCGGAGGTTTACCGTAAAAGCTAACACAGTCGTTGTCGTATGTCTTTACAGGTTTTGGGATAGGAAGTATGATAAAGAGTGGACTACAGTTTGGAGAGTTCTTTGAGCTTGACTTACGGTCCCCTTGTATCAACGTCCTACAGCGACTGCTCCCAATTGTGCATTTAACATTCACATTTGCACAGCTCTACTTTGTCTTTCTTAATTCCAAGGTAAGTCACACGGCCACCACCACCAACCCCAACACGCACTCACTTCCTTCTTCTCTATCACATTCTCTTCCATCTTTCCCCTCTTTTCCATCTTTTTCTTAATCTTAATTCCAAGGTAAGTCACAAAGCTGGAGAATTTTTTTTCCTTCTCCAGCTACCGCTTCGTGTACCCTCCACCTCCTCATCCCCACCCCTCATTTCTAACTCCTTCATCTCTCCCTCCTGGTTGTATCTTACTTTATCTTTTACTTGTTTCAGTCATTAGACTGTGGCCATGCTGGGGCATCAGCTTGAGGAATTTTTTAGTCGAATGAATTCGACCCCAAGTACTTTTATTTTTCTTAAGCCTGGAACTTATTCTACGGTCTCTTTTGCCGAACCGCTAAACTACAGGGACGTAAACACACCAACACCGGTTGGCATTGGTGGTGGGAGAATAAGCACACACACAAACACACTCTTTGAATTTCTATTGACCAATCCACTTTGCTCGACTCGAGGTCACACAAAAGAGATCTGTTCAGTTTGGCTCACAGATTTTTTAATTAATTTTATTTTGACTAAACAGTTTGAAACTTCGTATACTGGTGGAATGTCTCAGGCAGAACACGGTTTACTTTGAACATTTTGGACAAAATTTGGTATTTTAGAAGTTATTTCGTGTTAAAGTTGTCATATTTGGGTAATTTCAACCAATCAACAACGTGTATTCGGCTGAAGAAAGCTACTGCTAATGGGTAGACTGTACCATTTTCTAGAACCTACTTACATTTAGGTGGCAGTACCTCCATGGGACACCTCCTTACATCCAAGTGGATTGTGCCATCATTTGGTACCTATATACTTCAAGGTGGACTGTAACTCCATATGATGTGAAATCTGTTCCACCATGTTACTCTGATTTACATGTCCAGTGGTTGTAAGAATCTGTGACAGAAGTTATATTATACACTGTAGAATATATGAAGAATTAATTCTCTGAGCGTATTTCTAGTTTGGTACAAGGGACAATTTAAGGCTTACAACCCCTCAAGGGGGTCTGTATTTCTAACAACTTAGGAGCAGTAAATACAACCATGACCAATGCTGAAGAAGAGCAACCAGACAGAAATAGTAAACCTTGACTTGTTAAACCAGCGTTTTCTCACTTTCGGGTGTAATATTCGGGTGGATGTGTGGTAAAAAATTTGCTTCCCAACTACATGGTTCCGGGTTCAGTTCCACTGTGTGACATCTTGGATAAGTATCTTTTACTATAGCCTCAGGCCGACCAAAGTCTCGTGAAGGGATTTAGTAGACGGAAACTGGAAGAAGCCCGTCGTATGTGTGTGCGTGTGTGTATGTGTCTTCGAATCTGTGTTTGTCCTCCACCACCGCTTGACAACCGGTGCTGGTGTGTTTATGTTCCCTTTGGTTCAAAAAAAAAAAGTCCTGGGTTTTGATTCGTTCGACTAAACTTCTTCAAGGCGGTGCCCCAGCATGGCCACAATCTAAAGACTGAAACAAGTAAAAAAAATAAAAGATATGTTCATATCTAGAATTATATATCTCTATTCTGTGGGAGGTTTTTTTGTGTGTGTTATCTCCTAGAAGGGCAAAAATATTTAAATATTTGCGTGTGTACACAAACACAATACTCACGTACTTAATACACTCGCACTTAAGCGCGCGCACGTAACCGTGTGTGCGTGCGTGTGGTCGAGGGGAAGCTACTACAAATGACTGAGGTAATTGTGATTACAAGGGAAGCTACTCTAACTTTACTTTGATCCATCAAATTTTCAACTTTGAATTAGGTCTTTTTTAACTTTCTTTTCCCTTCTTTAAACACATTCACAAATACGCATGCGTACATACATGTACAAGCTAATAAAGTTTATTCATACACAGTTATTCATACGAGTTATTTATGCACAGTTATTCATAGACAGCCAACGTGCAATACCGAAATACAATGGATCAATAAGCAATGGTGACATCAAAATTTCTTTCCACACATCTCAAAGACCCAACATTATGACAGGTTATGGAGGCTGTATGCATACTGGAAGTAGTTCCTGACAACATATGCGGTGGCCGGCTCGTTCGCACACACACACACACATAAGCTATCAACACATGCGGGGCCCCCGCGCATGCACAAACACACACGCATAAGCCATGGAAAGAATAAATGGTGTAACATCTCCATAACAACAACTCACCACTACAGCAATACAAGAATGAAAGAGAATACTATAAGATTAAAAGTCCACTAAGGTCAACTACACACACATATACAAACACGAAGCAGAAACACACATACCCATAAACTACACTTGTACACACACACACAATCTACAAACTACACACCATACACATATACATACTTACACACATAACCTACAAACTATACGCACACATTTTTATGATACCACCAACAAAAAAAAATAAACAAACAAATGAAAATATAATTATAAATTTTTAAAATGGACAGTGAAAAATAAAATGAAAGAAAGCATCAACATGACAACATATTTGATGCTTGACAACCTAAATAGAAAGATGAGACTTGTGACAATAATCAGGCTCCTTTCTCAACAATTTCATAAAATATTGAAAGATTAAAGTCAATGAAAAGGTCAGACCACTCTTATGGTGAAAGATTTATAACTAAAACTCAAGTGGTCCTTTACCAAAGAGAGTGATTATTGCTTGAGTGTCTCTGTCTCAAAATACGATGGAGTTGCTTTCAACAAATGGTTTTCATATCAAAGTTCTTGCAAATCAAATTCAAAATGCTGTGTCTGTCTGTGGGTGTGTAAGTGTGTGAGTGAGTACGTTACGTGTATGCATGTATATATATATGTTTATATATGCATAAATGTGTGTATGCATTACACATGTGCACACACACGCACGTGTATGTATGTATATATATATATATCATCATCATCGTTTAACGTCCACTTCCATGCTAGTATGGGTTGGACGATTTGACTGAGGACTGGCAAACCAGATGGCTGCGCCAGGCTCCAATCTTGATCTGGCAGAGATTCTACAAGCTCGATGTCCTTCCTAACGCCAACCACTCTATATATTCTTTTACTTGTTTGACTGCAGCCATGCTGGAGCACCGCCTTTAGTCGAACAAATCGACCCCAGGACTTGTTCTTTGTAAGCCTAGTACTTATTCTATCGGTCTCTTTTGCTGAACCGCTACGTTACAGGGACATAAACACACCAGCATCGGTTGTCAATGTTGGAGGGGACAAACACACACACACAAACATATACATACACATACATACATATATATATATGCATGTATATCGGCTCGAGGCAATAGTTGAAGTCACTTGGCCAAGGTGCCATGCAGTGGGACTGAACCCGGAACCACGTGATTGGTAAGCAAAGCTACTTACCACACAGCAGCTATATATCATCATTTCATCACTCTATGTCCAATCTTTCCATGCCGGCATAGGTTAAATAGCTTATTGTCCAAGTTAGTTCATATTTTGGGTTAGTGCTTGGAATCATATTTGTTTGCATTCAAGGTATGTACATAAGTAAAACTTACTTGGAAAAGGATGCGCGGCGTTCGATCATATAATGATATAAATAATATATAAATATATGCATATATACATACATATATGTACATACCTACATATATATATGTATATATACATGCATAGTGGTGGCGCAATGACCCAGTGGTTAGGGCAGCGGACTCGCGGTCGTAGGATCGCGGTTTCGATCCCCAGACCGGGCGTTGTGAGTGTTTATTGAGCGAAAACACCTAAAGCTCCACGAGGCTCCGGCAGGGATGGTGCTGATCCCTGCTGTACTCTTTCACCACAACTTTTTCTAACTCTTACTTCCTGTTTCTGTTGTACCTGTATTTCAAAGGGCCGGCCTTGTCACTCTCTGTGTCACGCTGAATATCCCCGAGAACTACGTTAAGGGTACACGTGTCTGTGGAGTGCTCAGCCACTTACACGTTAATTTCACGAGCAGGCTGTTCCATTGATCGGATTAACCGGAACCCTCGTCGTCGTAACCGACGGAGTGCTTCTTTGAGTACAGGACATCAAAAAAAACGTTGAACACAATGAGACACGAAAACAGAAACAGAAAACGAGCTTTGAACAACGAAAAAAAACAGAGAAACGAGACATTGTCCTGTTCTTGTTACCACTTTTACCCTCCGCAAAAAATCCTAAATTTTATTTAATTTGCTTTGTGGGAAGGACTGTTTCAACGAAGTTGCATATTGTCCTTGCCTTCGAAAATGTGGAGTAGATGAAACAGGGACAACTGATGAAGGGGAATATTCTTTATGTTTCTCTGCTTTTTCTCATGTCTCGTTTCTCTGTTTATTTTTTTGGTGTTTGAAAAAAAGTTCGTTTTCTATGTTTTTGTTTCTCATTGTGTTCAACGTTGTTTTGATGTCCTGTACCCATATATGCATGTATATATACATATATATGTTAGTGTGTACATATATGTATGTATATATGCATATATTTATATATTATTTATATTATGTGTATAAGTATTTGTGGACGTGTGTGTATGTACAAGTGTGTGTATATGTGTGTTCCCATACACACATGCACAAGCACACACACTCACACAAGCACATAGATGAGAAAGAATGCTAGATGAGGACCACCACACATCATCTAACAGAGGAATATCTCTCTTTACAGATGTGTATCCAAAGTTATAAGGCAATTGCACGTTTCGGTCTGATGCACATGGTTGGAACGAATCTGAGTGTCTGGACGCGCGATCTGGTGAAGGAGACCATTAGGGAGATCCATGAACATACGAGCATCAAAGAAAATAAAGTCCACGCGGCACCAGAAGCAGAACCATTGACCTACACCGGTAGCGGCAATGGCTCTGAATACTCATTCAATCAAGACAATGGTAAGTTTCGACAGCCACGGCTGATTTAATGAAATTCTTCTCATTGATTCATTGATCTAACATTCTCTCACTGTTCTAACTAACATTCCTAGCCTACGCATTCACACATTCACGTCTTAAATATATCCCCTACCCCATGTGCAGATTAAGCTCACACACTTAATATATACAGAGTTGCCAAGACAAATGAACATAGGCTAACTCCGTAGGGTGATGTGACGGGAGTTGAAACCTCAACTCAAAATTAGATAGGTATGCTTTGGTGTTGTGGTTAGCACAGATTTATGAGTTACAGAGAGGCACAGTGTTTGAGGTTTGAATCTCAAAGACAATGTTACAACTCTTTCCATTTTTTCTTATATATATATATATGCTAGTCCTGTAGAAGCTCCTTCTATAAAATAAATTAATTTACTCTGCTATGTATTGAGTACCTTATTTACTGTGGTTAACCCCGACTCAACCTGGGACCTACATATATATATATATATAAGAATACTACGAAGATTTTTGCCTGGTATGTTAATGATTCTGCCAGTTCGGTGCCTTATCTTGCCCCAGAATATTGGTTACAAATTTTGGCTCAAGGCCAGCAATTTCATGAGTGGGGGGTAATTCCATTACATTGACCCCACTGCTCAAATGATACTTATTTCGTTGACCCTAAAAGGCAAAGCTGACCTCAGTGGAATTTGAACACAGGACATAAGGATGGATGGAATGCCACTAAGCATTTTGCCTGGCATGCTACCAATTCTGCCATCCCTCTGCCATTATCTTGCCCCTAAATATTGCTATTTGATCCTGTTAATTTCGTAGCACTTCAAGAATTTTTTTTCTTAATCAAATCAATGATTAAAACATGTTTCAAGAGATGAGACGTTTTTAAAATAGCATCAGGATATTCTTTAGCATTTAAACTGACCATATCCGGCTCAAAATTTTCTGCCTGTTTTATGTTCAAACTGGCCGAATCAGGCCTCTCATACTTACCCTACAATGTCATTCAAAACATAAGCAGTCATATCATTAGAATCTTGAAGCTATGAGATAATCCAGGATTAACTGAAAGCAATGTGAATAAATAAGGATTACATTTGATTACAAAATAATCTGAATGCTAAAGGGTTAAAGTCAGACTTAAAATGAGACCTTAAACTTCTCAATAGTCCTTGAATTGTTGTCACTCTCGAATGAGGCCAACCCAGCTGGCTAAGTGGGGAGGCAAACATCCCTTCTGAATGGAATTCCAGGCTGTTGCAGTGTTACCCAGTTACAGCTGAGTAGACTGCAGCAATGTGAAATGAAGTGTTTTGCTCAAGAACACAATTTACAATACGGTCTGGGAATTGAAACCATGATCTTACCATTGTAAGAACAACACCCTAACCACTTAGCCATGTACCTTCACACACGCGTACGTGCACGCACACACACAACACATATATTTAGGCATACACAGGGTGAGGCAAAAGTAGGTATACAGTTACAGAAAAAGAAAAACACCTACAATACTCGTTTATTTTTATCGAAAAAAATTAAAAGTTACGATAAAAATATTATTATTACTATTTATGATAATTAATTTGATGTGCTAATAATTTTAATGAATTAGGTACTACTTACTGTATACCTACTTTTGCACTGCCTGTGTATGTATGTATGTATGTGTATTTATACATATACGTGTGTATATGTATATATACTTACATATATGTGTGTGTGTGTATGTGTATGTATGTGTGTGTGTATATATGTATATACATATATACATATATATATAATAAATATATATAATTTATATATATATATATATATATACATGTATATATATAAATTTATATATATGTATGTATATGAATTTATACATATATATATATGTGTGTGTATGTATATATACATACACATACATATGTATATATTTATATATAGATATATGTATATACATATATATGTATATGTATGTATTGCATACACACATACACATGCACATATTTATCCCTAATACTCTCAGGAAAAACGAAACCCTCAAATTTTCCTTCCTGTTTGGCATGAGTTGCTTGAGCTTATATCTAATGGGACCCTCCCATCATCTTCTCTCCCACAACCCTGTGCTATTCGCAGAGCTTGTGCTTCTAATGTTGAATCATCTCATCATATCCTGTGCTATCTACTGAGCATGTTCCTTGCCACTGGATCATCTCATCATATTCTGAGCCATCTGAGCATGTTCCTTGTCCTTGGATCATCTCATTGTATTCTGAACCTTCTACTGAGCATGTTCCTTGCCACTGGATCATCTCATCGTATTCTGAGCCTTCTACTGAGCTTGTTCCTTGCCACTGGATCATCTCATCGTATTCTGAGCCTTCTACTGAGCTTGTTCCTTGCCACTGGATCATCTCATCGTATTCTGAGCCTTCTACTGAGCTTGTTCCTTGCCACTGGATCATCTCATCGTATTCTGAGCCTTCTACTGAGCATGTTCCTTGCCACTGGATCATCTCATCATATTCTGAGCCTTCTACTGAGCTTGTTCCTTGCCACTAGATCATCTCATCGTATTCTGAGCCTTCTACTGAGCTTGTTCCTTGCCACTGGATCATCTCATCGTATTCTGAGCCATCTACTGAGCATGTTCCTTGCCACTGGATCATCTCATCGTATTCTGAGCCATCTACTGAGCATGTTCCTTGTCCTTGGATCATCTCATCGTATTCTGAGCCATCTACTGAGCATGTTCCTTGCCTTTGGATCGTCTCATCATATCCTGTGCTACCTGCTGAGCTTGTTCCTTGCTGTTGGATCATCTCATCATCATCAGAAAAGCCGGTGTGGGGGTTGAATCCTCCAACGGCTGTCATCTGCCAAAGCCGTAGGCCTTACACAATGTAATTGGAACAGTGTTTGAAATGTTTCTTTCTAGGTGACCTCAGCGTAATTATTTCATCTACAGGCGGTATTAACACAAGCTTTCACGCCGGAGTAGACTCTGGCAGTGGTAAATGCATCGAGACAAGCCTTATGAGTAAAGTTGTTGAAGATGCAGCTCCATATTTGTACCCATGCAGCATCCAGTACAGTCTCATCTGTGCAGGTAATATTTCACCTTTTCATTTCTTCACTTAAATCAACCATCATGGCTAGATTATTTTCTTTATATATTTGCATACAGGGTGTTCATAAATTATCTTTACAACCTCCGTAATTTATTCCATTATATTATCGGGATGTGTTGCATGCAAACCATGGAACCAATGTGGAATTGCTCTGATGTTTCTCATAAAACTTTATTTGTTTCTCTGTTTTCCAATAAACTCCGCTCAGTTAACTTTATTTTCCATTTTGTAATTTTTTTTAAATTTTCAAATTGTAAAGGTAATTTATGGACACCCTGTATATTTGCATGTAAGAATGTATATTCCAGGTTGTGAAGGTATGGGAAAACACATAAAATGAAGATGATCACCATGATGGGGGTGACATACAATACACACATACATATCATCATCATCATCTTCACCATTATTGTCAGCATCTAATGTCCAATTCTCAATGGTTGCATGAAGCAGTCGTGATTTTGCACAATATAGCTAAGAAATTAACAACACTGCATGTATAACAGTGACATTCATTTACAGCTACCACACTTTTTTCAAGATTAGGAGACACACAAAAAAATATACTCATGCTCACACACATGTGTGTGTGTGTGTGTGTACAGATATATGTATTACATACAACAGGCTTCTTTCAGTTTCCATCTACCAAATCCACTCACAAGGCTTTGGTCAGTTTGGAACTATAGGAGAAGACACTTGGCCAAGGTTCTACTGTGTAGGACTCAACCTAAAATGGTGTGATGGAGGGAGGAAGCAAACTTCTGAACTATATATATATATTATTCTATCGGTCTCTTTTGCCAAACTGCTAAGTCATAGGGACATTAACACACCAACATCGGTTGTCAGGCAATGGTGTGGTGGACAAACACAGACACACAATATATACATATATATATATATATATAATATATATATATATATATACAATAATGAGGGTGAATAAAATTATAGATATTAATTTAATAATACCCTTATTTTAACACCAAGCGACCTAGCACAAAAGAACCGGGGATACAAATTCATATTTATCCGTAAATATTAGAGAGCCAACTTTGAGTATGTTAACTCTATGTGCTAGACATAGACCTTGACTGGTGGGTCTATGTCTAGCACATAGAGTTAACATACTCAAAGTTGGCTCTCTAATATTTACGTATATATATATATATATATACACTGAGTGAAGACGGTACTACTGCCAAAGAAACCTCTGTGGAAAATTCTCCGTGTCTTCAGAAATCTGGGAGCAATTCTTTTATTGAATCCATGTTGGAAAGAGAAAAGAAAAACTTTGCGTCCTTCAGTTCATCTTTAAATGATCAATTTATGTCAACTGCTCAGCGTTCGCAAACTGACTGTAACTTTTTGGCGAAACCTCAGAATCTGCGAAAGATTTCTTCTGAAAGCCAGGAATTATCGCAACCTAATTTACAAGGTACTTCAACCCCAGACCCGGATGACTCGGTGTTTTATTCGACCATAGATGGAAAAGAAAAAGAAATCAAGTGGAAGTTTGCCGATTCCTCGTGGGAGGATAACCCAGACCAAGAAAATTTTCCTTCTAATTTGAAAAAGGCTTTAAATGTAAATTACAGGTCCAAAAATACCAACACACCATTTTCTTTATCTCCATTGGAACACGATTCAAACGAAAGCGGGATGTTTGCAAATTTGTTCGGCAGTGAAGGTAAAGTGGAGAACAACTCGAAAGGTAAAACCGTCAAACTCCAGCCGACAACGAGTAGTAAGCGAAGAGTCAGGAGTGATTTAAAAAGCAAACGGAATTTGGTAAGCAAGCGAAAAGGCAAACCGACTGGTTTGGAAGACATTTCCAAACCCAAATCCTTGCTAAGCAGTGCCAACGAGTCAAAAGCTCTTGCGGAGATAACAAACACTATTGGCGAAGAAACAGATAAATGTCAGTAATAGAAAACGGTAATATTGCAGCTTACACACATATAAAGTAAAGTGTGTGGTGGGTGTATGTATGTATGCGTGCGTGTGTGTGTGTGTATATATATATATATATATATATATATATTTACGCATGCACACACCTTGTTTTTTTTTCTGCAACAGAGAAAAAAGAAACAACTGAGTTTTGTATGAAAAAAAAAAAAAATAGGTGTTAAAAAGATGAAAAAAAAAAAAGTCTTAATAGTAAAACCTCTTCTGTGGATACATCCATATGTATATACATTCTGACATACACGTGTGTGTGTCTGTGTATACATATCTATTATCTATCTATCGATATATATATATATATATATACATGTATTTATAAAATCAAAATAAGCAACAATATATATTTGTATATGAAATTACGTTGACTTTAAAAAGACTGAGTTTCGGATTTGAAGAAAAAAAGTCTATTTTTGTCTAATTTAGTTTTTATTAATTTTTATTTCCCATATTTGTCATATATTTTGTTGTTAATGATGATGCTTACAACTACATAAAGTTGAAAACACCGGTTCCCTTCCGATCACCGAATTTAAACAACATCGAGGGCCTGGATAGTACTTAGGTGAATGAGCAAGGTGTCGTATGCAAAGCCTTATTTCTCGCCAATTAGCGGTTCGATAAAAAGAGACCGATAAAATAAGACTTAACAAAACAAAAAAAGTACTGGGGTCGACCTGTTTGACTAAAACCCCTCAAGGCGATGCTCCAGCATGGCCGCAATCCAATGACTAAAACTAGCAAAGGATAAAAAAAAATGAAAATTTCGGAATGTATCCCACCGACCATTTTTTCCATCTCCACATTCATCATTTGCTAAGTCGTCTTTACGTTCTGAGTTCAAATTCCGCCAAGGCCGACTCCGCCCTTCATCCCTTCTGGGTGGGTAAAACAAGTACCAGTTGAGCACTAGGGGTCGATGCATTCGACCCATCTCCTCCCCCGAAATTGCTGGCCTTGTGCCAAAATTTGAAATCAGTATTATTATCCTAAGTTGCGTCGTCGCCAGCGACATCCCAATTATAATATATCTAATAATCATTGGGTGTCGCTAGATTCTCTCCGTGTACTGTGGTCGCAACACAATATACAATAACATCCCATGGCTAACGTTTCACCACACAGCTAATAAGCGGACAGCTTTTTTCTTATTTTTATAAGAATGCCATATTAGTATGGCGATAACTATTATTTTCCGGGAACGCTGCCGCTGTTCTCTTTTAGAGAGACTTAGTTATTTTAATATTTCTATTATTGAAAACAAGTGGATGTATTCCACCGAAACTAGGTAAATAAAACCATCGAACAGAGATTGTCGGAAGCGACACCTACTGGCTGGCTACGCTGCATTGAAAAGGGGCAATACTCCGAAACGCGTCTGTAGCTGCCGGTCAAGTAGTGTGGAGCGACTGACCTCCCTTGTTCGAAGGTTATATGGATACAGTTTGTGTATCAAATAGCTAACTTAAGGCGATGGCCTCATGGAGCTAATAAGCGGACAGCTTTTTTCTTATTTTTATAAGAATGCCATATTAGTATGGCGATAACTATTATTTTCCGGGAATGCTGCCGCTGTTCTCTTTTAGAGAGACTTAGTTATTTTAATATTTCTATTATATATATATATATATATATATACAACAGGCTTCTTCCAGTTTCCATCTACCAAATCCACTCACAAGGCTTTGGTCAGCCTGAGGCTATAGCAGAAGACACTTACCCAAGGTGCCATGCATTGGGACTGAACCAGGAACCATGTGGTTACCACACAGCCACTCCTGTGCCTATAACATCATCATCATCATTTAACGTCCGTTTTTCATGCTGGCATGGGTTGGACAGTTTGACTGAGGCCTGGAAAGCCAGCAGTTGCACCAGGCTCCAATCTGATCTGGCAATATTTCTACAGCTGGATGCCCTTCCTAAAGAGAATTTAGTGGGTGCTTTTTACGTACCACTGGCACAGGAGCCAGTCAGGCGGCCCTGACATCAATCATGTTCAGATAGTACTTTTTACATGTCATTGGCACAGGAGCCAGTCAGCAGGTACAGGCATCGACCATGTTCGGATAATGACTTTTACATAACATATATGTTTGCTTTTATGTTTAATAATAGTAATAATGAAATTATTGTGTACAGTGTTCAGGTGCACTACAGCTTATCAAACAGGGGTGGACTGAGAGTATTAAGGGCCCTTGTACATAAGGGGATGTTCACCAAGCCCCTTAGCATTGCTATCAAAGAGTTAAAATGTAGAGTGCGGGCCCTTCAGAGCTCTGATGGCTCAGTCCACCCCTATTATCAAAGGTGCATGTATAGTACATAGAATTATGTACAAATGTCAGGAAAATGAACAGTGTATGAGGCATGATATACATGTATGCATGTGTATGGAGCGGAGGTATATCAGGTGTAGTGTTGGCGAATTTCAGGAAGCATGGAGGTTTTAAAGGATGCAATGTCTCAGCAGCTGACAACTGATGCAGGTAATTTGTTCCATGATTCAGCAACTGTGGGAAAAAATGTTTTTGAAAGTCATGGGAACTGTGCTGTTTTTTGAATTTGTAGGCATGCCCATGTGTGTTAGACACATGGAATTCAAAAAGGTACTTGAGGTTGTTGTTGGCACAATGTTTAATAATTTTGTGGGTGTTTACCAAGCCAGTTGCCAGATGTCAGAGCTCCAATGTATCTATACCCAGGGAAGGAAGGTGAGTATGGTAGATGCCTGATGGGGGGTATTCACTTGGTTGCATGTCTCTGAACAGT
Source organism: Octopus sinensis (assembly GCF_006345805.1). Taxonomy (NCBI): domain Eukaryota; kingdom Metazoa; phylum Mollusca; class Cephalopoda; order Octopoda; family Octopodidae; genus Octopus; species Octopus sinensis. The sequence goes on from NC_043009.1 coordinate 62,513,361, forward strand.
TTCCTGGAGGTCAATGTTCTGAGCAAGACAGGGGTTCCAGACTGGTGGTGCAAATTCCAAGTGTGGCCACACCATAGCCATATAAAACCTTAAATGGATAGCTGGAGAGCAGCTGATAAAGGTCTTGCTGAGTGATGCCAAAACACCATCAGCCTTCTTGATAATTTTAGAGATGTGCTTTGTCCAGCGCAAATCGCTGCTGACAGTAATGCCCAAGTCACATGCACAAGAAAACTTCTGGATTTTAGCATTGTGGAGGGAGTATGTGGACATTGGGCTTTTCCTCCCAAAATGCATGGTGGTACACTAGTCCACAGCCAGCTTGAGTTGCCAGTCTGTGATCCACTGCAGCATTGTGTCCAGGTCCGATTACAGGAAAGATCTCTAGTGTTCAGGATGCCATTTTTATCCCCCAAGGTACATCTTGATGTCATCTGCATATTTCAGCACTGTGGCATTCTTTAAGTTGGCATCTATGTCATTATTGTATGCAACAAACAAAAGGGGACCAAGAACAGATCCCTGCAGTACACCAGATGACATCTCATAATCTCATAGGGTGAAGAATGCTGTCCTAGAACTGTGACTACCTCTTTTTGGCTGAGAATGAAGGACTCCAACCAGTTAAAAAGATCATCTTTCACACCCATTGCAGAGAGTTTTACCATAAGTCTTTTGTGTGGCACAGAATTAAAAGCTTTAGCAAAGTCAAGGTAAGCAACATCCACCCATGGGCCACCATATATACATTAATGAGATAGATGCCAATTTAAAGAATGCCACAATGCTGATGGGGAGTATTAAAGTTCTCAAGGAATATTAAATGTACTTAGAGGTTATTAGGTTTCCTGGAAACTATTGTTCGTTTATTTTTTTCTAGGTAGGAATGTTGGCCCTATTCAAATCCATTTCAGCTTACATAGGGCCAACACTCCTCCCTTGGGCCAAACTAATATGGATCACCTCAACTAGGAAGAAGTGGCCCATATTCATCTGGCTTCTATCTTTTGACCTGTCCAGTATGGGAGCGTCCAGCCAAGAGCTGGCACTCCTCAGTCATAGCTCTTAGGGTCACTGAGACACACAAGCCACAACAAGGACTGGACCTTGTGGTAGACTGTGTAGAGATACAGCTCTATGACATTGTGGAGTGAATTTCTATGTAGTGGTGGTGTATGGCTTAGTGGTTAAGGTGTTGGGTTCATGATCATAAGATTGTGGTTTCAATTCCAGGATCGGGCATTATGTTGTGTTATTGAACAAAACACTTCATTTCATGTTAGTCCAGTCCACTCAGCTGGCAAAAGTGAGTGTTCCTGCAGTTGACTGGCATCCTGTCCAGGAGTAAATATACATCACAGAAACCAGGAAATCAGCCTTATGAGTCCATATGACACATGAAGGAGCTAATGTAGATTTGAATGGCATCGTAAATGTTGTATTACATCCTTAGACAAGTTTCTTGCCACTACTTACATCAGCTTCTGGAAAATAATAACTAATTCATCATCATCATCATCATCGATTAATGTCCGTTTTCCATGCTAGCATGGGTTGGACAGTTCAACTGGGGCCTAGGAAGCCAGGAGGCTGCACCAGGCTCCAGTTTGATCTGGCAGTGTTTCTACAGCTGGATGCCCTTCCTAACGCCAACCACTCTGAGTGTATTTGGTGCTTTTTATGTATCACCAACACGGATGCCAGTCAGGCGGCACTGGCATCAGCCACGTTCGGATGGTGCTTTTTACATGCCACCAGCACAGGTATCATAACTACAATTTCCATTTGATTTTTTTTTTATGTTGATGTTGACGTACTTGACTCAATAGGTCTCTTCAAGCACAGCGGGTCACTCCAATTATTACTCTATAATTTCCGGTGAGTTCTTTCCAATAAACTTAAATAATCAAAATTCATTTCATTTTTGTTGCTTTAATATAAACCTAATTTTGAAATATTTCCATAATTCCAAGTGCTTTTTCTGCCACTAATGCTATGTTTTCCATTTTATTTCCAAAACCAGGAATCCTGTATGTAATGTGGTCCAACATCGGAAAGCAACTTCTTTACCAATCCAGCGACGAAGAGAGTCAGCGCGAGGCTAAGGTTCGATCTCAGAAGCTAAGTGTCGACTGCTCGTCATCAAGTCGTGGTTTATTTATGGGTATTTTCATACTGGTGTCCGCTGTTATCTCAATGATAGTCTTCTTCATGCTAATCAATAATCCGTCTTACACAGACGCAGCCATCCAGCTAGAACATCTTTCTCAAGTTGTCCTCAATGTAATCGCATCTATAGCACTCATCCTGGCCTTCGTCAGGATGAAAGATTTACGATTTAGTTTGAAAAGCGAGCTCTCCCTCGAAGAAATGCTACTAATTGTCTCGTTACCAGGCGAATATATATTTGGTTTCCTCAGTATCATAGCCATTGGTGTGGAAGGGATCGATCGAAGCGGTTTAATAATTCTCCTGTCCAGTATTCTCGCCATATTTGAATCATCTCTGCAAACTATGTTTATATTGAATGGTATTCGGCGTACAGCTCACACACCACAATTACAGAGGCAGAAGACTGGACGAGAATTCATTACTTTCCTAATGGTTTGTAACATAGCCATGTGGGGTATCTACACGTTTGAGATTCACCGCTCCGAGTTCAATCCCGCACAAATGCGTTTCTATGGAGTCATGGCCTGGAATATATTCACACATATTTCTATACCACTTATTATCTTCTTCCGATTCCATTCTACAGTATGTCTCTCGAATATCTGGAAACATGCATGGAAACGAAAGTCAAATAGTCAAGAAAGTTTGACAAACCTCAACCAATAAGGACTACTTTGTGCAATTATTTCACTCCTTATTTCACTTTAGTTTAATTCCTCTTACCCCACCCCTTGAGTTTATCCTTTTTTTTTTTTTTTAGTTTACCCTTCATTAACTTTTTTTATGGTTAATATTTTCCCCCCAACCTCATAAAATCATTTGTTAAATAAAAAAAGAAAATAACTAGTTGAAGTAAAAAGGCGACTAAAATATGAAAGTGACGTATAAAGAGTTCAAGAAACAAGAAAATACAAAAGGGTTGTACTGAAAAATAATTGATTAATGTTTATGAGAAGAATAAGGAACATTACTACATCCTATTCGACAACAAACGTAACATTCTTCATCCGAACACTGAATGAGGTATATTTTTTTGTTGGACGTTAGACATAAATTCAGAAGTTACGTTCAAACAAGACATATATTTTCTACCACGAGGAAAAAAAACACAGCATCGAAGTGGATCATTAATATAAATGAATGAGAAAAGAAAAAAAAAAGAATCTTTATTTTAAGAACACGACAAAACCACTTTGATATAATATTTAAAAAAATCACAGGATCCTTTATCGATTAATTCACAGTAGTTTGTGTGACATAAGATGGTATTTTTGACAGGAAAAAAAAAAACAAAAATGAAAACTATTTTTATGTTAAAGTTGTCCATCGTCGCCACGTTGCCTTGGCTTGTAAGGGGAGATAACCATGACTGGGGCGGTTTAAAGAAGGAAAAAAACTACGCTGGCTTTAAACCATGTATCCTATTTGTACATAGAAAATATTTAGTCAGCATGCAACATGCATTACATACATACATACATATATATAACACGTCTGTATACATGTATGTCTGTGTATACATATAAATATATAAAAGTACATACATACATATATATATATATATATGTATAACACGTCTCTATACATGTATGTGTGTGTGAATATATAAATATGTAAAAGTATATAAAAGTACATATATATATATATGTGTATATATATATATTATATATATATATATATATATATATATATATATATATGTATATATATATATATATATGTATTATATATATATATATATATATATATATGTATGTGTATATATATATATATATATATATATATATATATATATATATATTATATATATATATATGTATGTATGTATGTATATTTGTGTGTGTGTGTGTATATATGCATATATCTGCTTACCAGTTTGAACACATGATGACAGGATCATTTTTTAATCAACTTTATACTCAGTTCCCTTGTACTTTCTACAGACGCAGCTAATAACGGAAAGGAATTGTCTGTGTTCTTGATGTCCTTAAAGCTAAGTGTTATGGAAGGACTGACCAAGTTTGGGGCATCATCGGAGTGCATTTCACCTTCTTACAAACACTCCCTTCTTCACTCAACAGACTTGTTCCGACATGGTTGTTTCAACTAAATCTTCGAGTATCTATCTTCCATCGATTTCCGTTCACCTGTAAGTTATTTCTCCAAGACAAACACAACCACCCTTGCTCTGATGATGGCTCATCAAAGACACAGAAACCTGTGACTCGCTTTCCCTCCATTACATTTATCATAGGAAACATTATATGTATATAAATTCTTCCTTCTCGTTGACATAGCAGTTTTTGGTAGAAAGTGAAAGAATTATCTTTCCATCATGTGTTTAAACTGAAGAGATATACACACTAGCTACACTGATACATACACACACACACATATATATATTCACTCACATACACACACACACATACTTACACACACAAATATGCATATATATATAATGGTTTCTTCAGTTTTTCTTGTTTTTTTGTTTACTTTTCTTTTATTTCTTTATTTCTTTTTGTTGTTAATGTTGTTTTGTGTTTTGTTAAATATTTTGTAATTAATTTCTAGTACAGTACAAAAGAGGCATTAACAGTACACTGCAGTATACATAGAGGTATTGACAGTTTAGTATCATAGAGGTGTGACACCAAATGTCTTTGAAAGTACAGTAGATAGTTTTGACAGTACAGGAGACTACACTGACAGAACTATACAATAAAGTTATTGACAGTGCAATGCAGCAGTTATTCATGGCCTGTTGAGCTATTGGCAGACTTTTACAGCAGAAGTAGTGAAAATATATAGTAGAGGGAGTTGTTGACAACAGAGTTATACAGTTAGAGTCATTGACATTACAATGGATTTGTTGACAAGTCAGTACAGCAGTCATTAATAGTACAATTGAGTTATTGACAGTAGTGTTATTAAAAATATAGTACAGCAGGATTATTGACAACAGAGTAAAGTTGACTGTACAGCAGAGTTATTGACGGTATAGTAGGGTTATTGACAGTATAGTAAAGCTATTGACAATAGTGCAGAGTTGGTTTGACAGTGCAGTATAATCATGGTCAGTACAGTACAGTACAGTATGGAATGTTCTAAAACTTATATTTGTAGATATTCTCAGAATCAAAAAAAAAAAAAAATTGCTTGTTTGTTTTTTAATTCCAAATAAAATGGAAACATTTACAATAAAAACTATTATCATTATTATCATTATTATTATTATTAATAGTCATCATCATCATTCCATGTAGTGATGCCTGTAGACAAGTTCTGAAGCGGTAGAACCTACAGAAGTGTGTTTCAAACCCAGTGGAAACCATTTGTAGCATCTAACAGTGACTTACATCATTAATACCATTGACAAAGATGGTCATTAATCCTTCAGCTCCAGCTTTCTATCCCTTATAAATCCACAACCTTGCTTTAATATAGGAAATCAATGTTTCATTTGTTGGCTGTGACCAGCTCCCTCTTAGTGATAATATGTGGTGAAACAGTTGAGGATTCCACAATTTCTTGGTGAGCAATCAACACAGATGATTTGTTTAAAGTGATCAAACGTTCGTGGTGTACATTAGCTCATTCCCTCCATCAAATCAACGTTACCTGTACAGGTGAGTGGTGTACCACACATTCTATACTGAATGATTGTAAAGCAACATGAAACAAAGTGTTTTGCTCAAAAACACAATGCACCACCCAGCCTGAGAATTGAAACCACAATCTTCTGCTCATGAGTGCAACAGTGATTATATAAATAATGTGGAGACAGGCATGAAGACCGCTCAGTATCATCCCAGTTCGGCCAGCATGAACAGTTTATTTCCATCAGAATTAAAATTTCATAAACACAAATTTTCACCGCCAAAAACCAATATTAATCAGAATATTTTCCCATTATTAAGGGTTGCAGATGGTAGAATTGGATAAAATATTAGAATTTATAGGTTTTGAGTTCATGTTCTGCAGGCAGAGTATAATAAATTGCTTATTCTATGTCACCTAAGATCGACGACAAACTCTCTGGGATACATACAAGGTTTGGGTGGGAGATGAGACACATTACATAAATATCTCTGCCCACAAAAACGGGAAGGATTAAACAAAACTGGGCATTTTTAAAGCAACTGTTACCTGATGAGAATGAGGATTCCATATTTTATTTTTCACTTTTATTTTTTCCTTATTTTGCTAATTCTTTTTTTTCTAAATTTTTGTAACTTTTATTTAATTACATTTATATATGTGTATGCACATGTGTGATGTGTATGTATGTATGCATACATATGGGCATGTGTATATATATATATATGCATGTGTGAATACATATATATATAATATATATATATATATATTATATATATATATATATATATATATATATATATATATATATATATATATATATATATATATATATATATAATATATATATATATATATATATAATATATATATATATATAATATATATATATATATATATATATATATAACATATATATATATATATATATGTATATGTATATATATATATACATGTGTGTGTGTGTAAGAATAGATATGATACAGATATATATACACACATATATAGGATACATACATCTGTGTGTATGTTATTATGCATGTCATGGATGCAGACATAACCAAGTGATAAAGGGTCACAACAATCATGAGGTCCTTGCAGCTGATTTCAGTGTCTCTTGTCAGAGCCTTGCATCAACCCAAAGGCTTGTATGTGAAACTAGCTTAAACAGAAACTATGGAAGCCCATAGCCACTGTAATTTAAAGAGCCACACTTTTCACTTTCTTGTCATGCTGATTTCACTCAATAATTACATTAAGGATACATGCTATGGTGGATTACTTGTTAAATTAATGAGTTATTAGTCCAGTATCAAGCCTGGTCATTTCAAGGCCTCAGTATTCAGCCTATAAACATTAATCTAACAAGTAAGAAGTCCAGTTGGTTTAACAACATTTATCACCAAAACCAATGAAATGTCCCTCAAAAGTTTGTATTATTTTTATAAATACATATTCATACACATATACTTACTATACATACATATATAAACATGTATATATATATAATATATACATAATATATATATTATATATATATATATATTATTTATTTATATACCTATATGTATTATCTGTCTATGTGTGTGTTTATGTATGGTATGTATGTATATATATATATACATACATCTATATATAAAATATTTCTCTAAATCATTTCTAAATCACATGAATATACATACATATATATATAATATATATATATATATATATATACATATACATCCATTTATAGGAATACTTACCAAATCATTGTCACGCTAACATTTCAATCCCCTTTCTGGTCTGAAGCAAATATTAATTAATTAATTAATAATAATAATTATTATTACAAGCCAAACTCATGTTTGTATGATATACTCTGGGGGTGGATGGAACGGAAACAAAAAAGAACAGACATAATGAAAGGAAAGAAGACAACACAACCCAGATAATACAATATGTCCAAAACATTATGAAACCGGAAGAACAAGAAGAACAAGGAAAACAACCAACAGCAACAAGAATTATTCCAAACAAAAGGAGGAGAGGAACCAATTGTTATTCATTCATCTTATTTTTATTTATTTATTTATTTACCCTTTTTTTTTTCTTTTTGGTTGTCTTTTAATCCATTCTTTCTTTTTTTTTTTTTTCTCTTTGTACGAAATACGAGGTTTGTATGAGGTTTGTTATTGTTGCCTCGAAAGGGGCAACCAAGAATATTAAAGGTGATGAGTGGTAACCAATTAAACATTTATAAGCATTTATAAACAGTTATATAAATATAAATACATACATACATATATATATATATACATATATATATATATATATATATATATATATATATATATATATATATACATACATACATACATATATATATATATATATGGACACGCGCACACACATATATGCATATGTGTACATACTCATATATACACACATACATATATATATCTATAATATATATGTATGTGTATAGTTTTATATATATATACACTTATATACATATACATGTATGTGTGTATCAGTGGTGCTTCTTGGTGCATAAACCTGAGCATGCAATATTAAAGATCAAAAAAACGATATAATTTAAATAGGGTGTACACCTAGCCTGCATGTACCCACTTTCCAGGTGTCCCTTTTGGGAATGTAAGGATTTACATAAGAAATTGATTTCATTCTATTATGCATTCACTATCACAACTTGTGCATGTCATTGCGTGCCTTGATTTTATCTAGGAAATGCCACTGATGTGTGACTGTGTGTATGTGTATGTATATATGTATATATATATATATATATATATATATATATATATATATATATATATATACATAAACACACACATATATATTCATATATATATATATATGTATATACTTATATATATATACATATATGTGTATATACATGAATATACATAGATATACATACACATACACATACGCACACACATATAAATATAGCATTTAGTCGGGAGGGAAGAGCAGTGCTCAAGACCCATAAGAGGGTTGTAGTTTGTTTTTAGTTGTTTGTTTTTATTTTTTTTCAGTGTCATTAACTCTTATGGATGGAAGTTAGTAAGTTCTCAAATTGGAGATCCGTAGACTTGTTGTGTTGAGGAAACAACTATGATAAAGTTTTGATTATTTTTCACTAAAGATTTTTCTTTTAAACATTGACAGTCCTACGGACTATGTTGTTTTGGGGTTTTTTTTTCACCTCAAACTAAACAGAAAGGACTTATTTAGTAAGCTTAGAGAATCTTGAAGAAACTATTAAGCTTAAATCATATTTGTGACTTCAATATAACACGCGTGAAAGAAAACCTGTACCCCATATATATGTTATATATATTATAATATATATAGATATATATATATGAAATTTATCTTTACTCTCTATTTTGATAGTAACAGTTTAATATTACATTGTATTATTCATTTTTTCCATTACTATTCATAACCAAACCATATCAACAGAACAGATACATATATACATGTGTATGTGTATACGTATACACATACATTTTGTACATATATATATATTTACATACATATATGTGTGCACATATATGTATGTAAATATATATATATGTAACACATAGGTATATAAAATCTATGCATACACATATATAAATGTACATATATATAATATGTATACATACATACATTTTTATGTACATATATATATGTATATATATATATTCACATATGTATGTATATATATATAATGTGTGTGTGTATGTACACATACACATATGTATATACATATATATATATACACACATAAACGTGTATGTGTGTATATATATATATATATATATATATGTATGTATGTATATATGACATTCACACATATATGTATATATGTAATCTGGCAGGGGGTGGGATAGATTTTATTCTTTTTGTTGTTGTTATTTGTTGTAGAGGATTATGGTGGGACAACATATTTCATTGTTTGCGAGGGAAGTATCAGCACTGAGATGCAACAGCAGTCACATCTTCTGTAATATGCATTTGATATTACACATGAGGTGTGTGACATGATATGTAACATACAAGTCATGTTACAGTAGGTTCTTTTTTTTTTCAAGCCTAATATATGAAATACAGTCTATGTTATGCTGGTAATTTGTAACAATATGTAACATAAAGCTGTAACAGTATGCGACATAAAGCTGTAACAATATGTGACATAAAACTGTAACAATATGTGACACTAGAGTTGAAGGGTTGTGTAATATAGTGTTGTGGTCACAGTAACAGTTACTAACACAATGTGTTACTCTGATATGAAGATTACACAAGAATGTAGTGGTAGTGTAACATAGATTTTTGTGTGTTACACTAGCATTAATTAACTAGTGTAACATAATGTTGGTGTTACACTAGAGTTTAGAAATAGTGTAACATAGTTTCGATGTTACAATATGTAGTAATATTTCTGTTTAAAATAAAGTTGCTGTTATGTTAGATTTTTGTGAGGAAGTAACATATTGTTGTTGTTACATTGGAGTTTGTACCGATAAAACATGCAATCGGTGTTACACTACCTGTGCCAGTTGGTCACATACTACATAGCATTATGATATGAAACATTTTATTGCTGTTACACAAGTATTTGATGACGATACATGACAGCTTATATAACAAATTTTGTTGGTGTTACACTACAATTGTGTAATAGGATGTGTAACAAGTGCTCAATGTTACATTGCAGTTTTGTAACATGTGTAACAAATAATGTTTGTATTACATAAAAGTTTGGTGACACTTTGTAACGAGTGGTCTGTGTTACATAACTGTACGGTGATGTTATGTAACCAGTGGTGTGTGTTACATAGCAGTTTTGTGACATTGTGTGTAACAAGTTGAATGTATAATATAACAGTTTTGTAACACTATGTAATAAG
>NC_043009.1:62529033-62659033 GCF_006345805.1 Octopus sinensis
TGTTTTAATAGTAAAATATAAATTTTTAACATTGGCAAAGAAGCAAAATATTTCGGTCAATTGATTCGTCTCCAGTACATTATCAGTTGGGTATCATTTTTTCTTTTTTTTTTTTTTATTATTATAATTAAACGGAGAAGTATTTGGAATTAACGGGGCACTAGCAAGATTTGAACTCAGGGCGCAAAAAGACCTAACTATGTGCTGAAAGACGTCTTTTAGAGCATTCTATCTGCGTTGTCATTCCACTATCGTATTATATTTTATAGTATAAATCTTATAACAAAGTTCACAATAATAGCTTAGTAATAAGGAACTTCAATGGAATTTATTTTACCGAACCCTCGGGGGTATTTTTAATGAGAAATCGATCACTGTGTTTTGAACTCGAAATGTAAGGAAATGCAGTTTTAATACCACAAAATGTAGACAGTGGCTCTATTGTAATTTATTTCATTGTCGCATACTCTAATACGAATTAAGTCAACAAGTTCATTGAAGCAATGCAATATATATTGTTGCTTGATATAATTAACTTGTTCCTAAGTATTTGTGATTTATAACTAATAAAATTACGGGAAGGAAATCGAATCTGTTCGTGAAATCTTTAACGTCAGTCACTGAACAACGAGGAATAACCGTTAGAATGTGTTGCTTCGGAAAATCTTGTTGTTTGTGAAGCCACGTGACACGTGACTTGGCACCATGGTCAACGTGAAGCTGCGTTTGTCGCAGAATTAGTTTTTGTTTTGTTTTGTTTTATTATGTTCTTTGACGGTTATATTTTGTACAAGTATCATCGATAGTCGACAAGACGGGGTAGAAACAATAAAATAATGTCTCACTTGCACTTCAAATCTGGACCAACACGGTCAGATATGAGTGAAATGTACAAAATGCTTCGGAATACAAGCCAACAAATCGATAAAGGTCTCAAAGTCATGATGGCACAACTGAGAGAGGAGCTTTTCTCCAATGCAATGTTTACAGAAATTGCCGAGTTGGACGGAGATAAGATGCAGAATCTACTGATGGAAATGAAGACAATTATTGATGCAGATCAGCTGACTGAAGTAAGAGATATAATGGAGCCGAAAGCGATTCACGCCTCGAATAAAGATTTGAATATGAATAACGAGAACTATTCTGAAGAGCCGAACCAATATAATGATTACAACATCGAAGAACTGTCATTACCGGTTTTACCAGAGTTTGAAAAAGAAACGCAAGAAGATACAGAAGACACATTGAACGAAGCTAATCAGACAAGAGAAACTACTAAAAACGATGTGGAATATATTAATAATGAAAACGAAAGCCACCAAAGTATGATATTTACTGTTTCGCCGTCGACTGGTTCACAAATATCTAGTGATGAAATGGCTGAAGAGACTGACGAAGCAGAAATGACATTTTTATTGCATCCCTCTCCTATATCTTCAGCAAATGAGGATGACATCCATTATCATGTGCAGTCTCTGAGTGATATGCTTCAAACTGAACATTTGGCAAACCTGACGAAAAGGAAATATTCATTCTGGCACGCAGTAAAAAATTTTCACTTAGCTGAACTAAATATGAATTGGAGCAATGTGAATCCACCTCTAGTGTATATGATCTCTACAACTGAAACGTCTCAAGGGAGTAAATCAGCCATTGAAGAATTAGCAGAATGCTTGACGACACTCTGTTTCAAAATGGAAACAGTGATTCTGCTGCAAAAAGTTCAAAAAAACATTTCCAAGTATAAACAAATTGACGAAATCATGCAGAATCTTTTCAAATTTTACAGTAGCGGGGAAGTTTGTAGACGCCTCATTGAGTTATGGCGTGTTGGGACAGACGCTGAGGAAATTACATCGTTTTTGACGTGGAATTCAAAAGAAGAATGGTATAGTAATAATGTCTGGTCCTGCTTCAAGAATGATCCAAGAGATTCCAGAAAGAATGTCAATTGGCAATTGAAAATAAATAGTGATCAATCAAAACGCTCCAGACTTCCTGAGCAAATTACAAATCGAACCAAACGAAGGTCTTTTCGCCAAACTGTTTATCCAAGAGAGACGAAATATCAAGGAAGGAATTATAAATTTAGGAGTGACTCAGTTATTGTCACCAAAAGAAAATCTAAAGAATCTAATGCAAAATGCAATTATATACACGTGAATTCGCTGGAGTCGAAGACTCCAAAAACTGAAAGGAACTACAGGCGAACCACACGCCACATCAGAACCGTACACTGCCAGAGGAAAAAGAATTTCTCGAATGATAATTATCCAAACCATTCCTATAGTGCCATGCGAGAGATACACTGTGCTGATATGCGTCGTGGAGCTAGGAGATTCTTAAAGTGATTCCACAACGAATTTAACCAAAATCAAAATATTACAAATTCGGTTCCCACAAGACTTGGTGAATTATTCCGAGCAAAGTGGTGAAATCAAATCGTCTGCCCAGACATTCCCGATGGACGATACATCTGATACCTGACTGACCCAGCTTTCTTCTCTTCTTACTTCAGGATTAAATCTCGCCTTCTGGTTTCGGTACGAAGAATATGTGTTTTTAAAAAAGAAAAGTCATTAACAAACAAAAAAAAATTTAAAAAGAGAAAAGTAAAAATCAAAAAAGAATACATAAATATTTATTTTAAAAAAAACAGGTTGAATGGAAATAGTGGTTTTATTAGACTTTCCACAGTGGAATGTTTCTGATATTTGTGAACCACACCCTTAATCCCAAGCATGTGCGTGCGGTCAATCTCACCCTATCTCTCTGTCTCTTCTATCCACCCCTGCAAATACACAAACACACACACACACACACACACACACACACACACACACACACACATACACAAACATGTACACATATATTTTTACACAGGACAAAAACATACATACAAAAATTTGTACCAAAACAGACAGAATATTTTCAGAAACCAACCCCAGTGGTGCCCTTTTTTCCAGGAATCTCTGTGATTCAACCGCATTTGGAGAGAGGGTACCCATACTCACCCATACTAGGTAGTGCATAAAACTGCAAGAGCTGCTATATACGAATATACCTTACATAGAATGTATATACATGTATGACCACACGTTACGTATGCACGTGTATATACACCAATTAGAAAACATGTATACACATTACGTAACAATTAAGCACGTATATACTTTATAGTGCGTAACCTAAACATGCATATATTCACATACTTGTAGATGATAGTATGTGATATACACACATACCTGTATATACATTAACATACACACGTTACGAAACATAGACACATACGCATATAACAGAAATATACACATATGAACAGATATGTATGTGTGTATATATATATATATGTGTGTAATTTAGACATATATATATATGTATATATATAGATGTATATATAATGTATGCAAATATATGTATATATGTATTTATAAATATGTGTATATATGTGTGTGTGTGTGTGTGTGTGTATATGTATATATATATATATATGTATGTGTGTATAGTATATATATATATATATATATATATATATATATATATATATATATATATATATATACACATACATACATCTGTTATATATATGTGATGGGGGTGGAAATGACAAGTAACAATTTAAGAAGGAATCTAATAAAATGATTCTAAAAATTATATATATAAAAAATATTACCAGTTTTGATGGTGAATCTCGTTTTATCAAATATCAGTAAAAATTTATAAAAACTTGAAGTAAAAAACAATTCATCTTCTGTCTGGGGGTCACAAACATGTTTTTACTTCAAATGTTTATAGATTTTTACTGATATTTGATAAGATGAGATTCATCATCGAAACAGGTAATTTTTTTTTTTTTTTATAATTTTAAAATCCTTTTTTATTAAATTCCTTCTTAAATTGAAATGTCTTAGATTTACTTCTATGCTATTTCCACCTCCATTAATAAAAATTTGATTTGTATAAACCTCTAATCTTTAACCAACTATATATATATATATAATATATATACATGCATACATATAAGTACATATACAATGCGTGTGCACGTGTGTATGAGACTATATAATCCACTCCATGATATTTACATTTACTGAGGATCTCTATTAAACCCATGGTATACGATACATAGATTTATTGATGTTATTACCGACTTACACACACGTACATGCACGGACATAGATACACCCACGCATGCATATATACATACATATATACATTCGTATATACATGCATGCATGCATACATACATACATACATACATACATACATACATACACACATGCATACACACATACATGCATACATACATACATACATACATACATACATGCATGCATACATACATACATACATACATACGTACGTACGTACGTACATACATACACACATGCATACATACATACATACATACACATACATGCATACATGCATACATACATACATACATACATACATACATACATACATACATACATACATACAACATACATACATACATACGTACGTACATACGCACACACACACGTACATATATAAACCTACATATAGACACACACACATACACGCACACACAGCGTTCCCAAAGAAACGGACAAATCTGTCGGAAGTTTCTCTGAAACAGAGAAAATATTTGCAATTTAAATCCCTTTTATGTTTTTTAAACAAGAATAAAAGAAAAAAAACTTTCATCTGGCGATGAAGTTAACCTATGACGGTGCCTTAATACAAGTACCAGTGATATTCTGTGGTAGAGCCATACATAGACGATAGCCCTTCCTATGTGCCTGGTTAAAAAATAGCAATTAATTATAGTCTAGATGTATATTTACACTTTACTGGAGTCTGCCTGCTATTACAGATGCTTTCAATAAAGAGGAACTTTCTTCACTCAACACTTTTATATTTTTATTGTTGCCGCTGCCTCTGTTGTTGCTTTTTGTCTTCATTTTTAAAGAAAGTATTTAAAACATTTTATTACGTGTTGTCTTTATATGCATTTATGATTGTTTGTTAATTTGTATATAAATGTTTGATGTCGTTGTGTAACGTCCCGTTCATCGCCACGCGATTTTTTTTATTGAAAATATTTTTTAAAAAACTGTCTAACGATTCGTTTTGCGTTTGCCTAAATAAAACTGAATATAATTAACCTGTAAATATCATGAAGGAAAAATGATTATAGAATGAAAAATTATTATAAAAGAGGCGATTGATTGTAAAAAAATCAGAAGAGTAGGGTTAAAATACTTTATGGTTACGGTCGGGAAATTTGTAGCGAGGTATGATTGGGGGCAATGTAAACGCTTTGAACATCTTCCTAAAAATCTGGGTTTGCACCCTCTCAGCAAATTTCATTCCCGCAGTTATGTGTATGGTATATTATAAAAATCTGGAGTGTGGTTACGTTCTTAGTTCAAATCCCGACAGGGAAAAGTCTTGATATTTCGCTTTGGGTCAATAAAATTAGTTCTAGGATAGATTCAGTCAACTTTATACCCTTATAAAATGTTATTCCCTGTGGGTTGACATATTCCTGTTCGTGAATCACGACATATTACTGTCCGTGCTCTACATCTTATTTCTGGGTGAGACACATCTTCCTGTCTGTGGCTTACAACATTGTGTTCTTTATTGTGAACAATGGTACCTTCCACGTATCAATCATAGCACCATGTCCTCCCATAGAATTGTATTTTCGGTCACACTCCTTTTTCACACCAAGACAAAAAAAAATGTTACACATATTACGCTACTTTAAAAAAAAAATTTTGTCAGGGTCTGAAACTGGAGTTTAACCCTTTTTTTTTTCTCTCAACAACATTCGCAGACCTTTGTTGAAACCATTCTCTGTGCCTCTTTCTAACATTGCAATAGTCAAATCTAAGCCCTATCTCTCTCCCTCGCCATCCTTCCTTCTCTTAATCCTGACGTATTTCTTCCCCCTTCAGTTTTAAATCAGACTCCAAAATGGTTCTAATTGTTGTTGTTTGGAGCCTAGTCAGACACGACCGAGTAGACATACGATCGAAACATTTCAGCCACTACTTCACCGTGATTTCTCTATAGGCGCAGGAGTGGCTGTGTGGTAAGTAGCTTGCTAACCACATGGTTGCGGGTTCAGTCCCACTGCGTGACATCTTGGGCGAGTGTCTTCTGCTATAGCCCCGGGCCGACCAATGCCTTGTGAGTGGATTTGGTAGACGGAAACTGAAAGAAGCCTGTCGTATATATGTATATATATATATATATATATATATATATATATATATATATATATATATATGTATGTGTGTGTGTGTGTTTGTGTGTCTGTGTTTGTCCCCCTAGCATTGCTTGACAACCGATGCTGGTGTGTTTACGTCCCCGTCACTTAGCGGTTCGGCAAAAGAGACCGATAGAATAAGTACTGGGCTTACAAAGAATAAGTCCCGGGGTCGATTTGCTCGACTAAAGGCGGTGCTCCAGCATGGCCGCAGTCAAATGACTGAAACAAGTAGAGTTTCTCTAGAACTAGATTATCAAATGTATCATTCCATCCTCTGAGAGGGTAGGATGTGATCTGGCTGCTATTTCTAGCTCGTTAACCGAGCAACCATATAAATGCACCCTCGATAGCTCGTTCGGTGCGAGTATTTCATTGTTTGGAGTTCAACGAAGACAAATGTTAAACATACTCAAATATGTTCAACCAAAGAGCCTCTGCGTGGTTGCTTGACATGCTAGAAATAGAAAACTAATCTTCCTTAAATCATCTATCGTCCTACAACGAGAAAAACATAGCAGATATCATGTCCTGCATACACTGCCTATATTCTTTTCTACTCTAAGCACAAGACCCGAAATTTTGGGGGAGGGGGCCAGTCGATTAGATCGATCTCAGTATGCGACTGGTACTTAATTTATCGATCCTGAAAGGATAAACGGCAAAGTCGACTTCGGCGGAATTTGAACTCAGAATGTAAAGACAGACGAAATACCCATTTCTTTACTACCCACAAGGGGCTAAACATAGAGTGGACAAACAAGGACAGACAAACGGATTAAGTCGATTAGATCGATCGAGTACGCAACTGGTACTTAATTTATCGACCCCGAAAGGATGAAAGGCAAAGTCGACCTCGGCGGAGTTTGAACTCAGAACGTAACGGCAGACGAAATACAGCTACGCATTTCGCCCGGCGTGCTAACGTTTCTGCCAGCTCACTGCCTTTATTAAAGATGAAATTGTCATGGCCGGAAGTATAGATTCTGTTCATAAGGAGCTCACCTTGTGTTCAAGTTCCGTTGAATCCACACATTTTTCTTTGCACTCCTTTGCAGTTTCTGACGTTTGTGAATACTTGTTATACAAGCAATTTCCTCTTTGCTACCTGGCGGAACAATAACCACAACAATCTTATGTGCCATATAGAAGCGCACAAGCGACAGTTAAGTCCGCATTTGGAAGTATTTGGGTGACAGAAGAGGAAACAGTTGCAAATTGTGATTCGGAACCGAGTCGAGAATATTTCCTGCAAAGAAACAATCCACAGCCTGAAAACGAGAGAGATCGCCTGGCCTTGGCATAAATTATATTGCGTTAGTACAGTGATGAGCGGTGTGTGTGTCTGTGTGTTGATGTAAGGGTAACAGTGGCGTGGTGTGTTGGTATATATTTCTTTACTACCCACAAGGGGCTAAACGCAGAGAGGACAAACAAGGACAGACAAACGGATTAAGTCGAATCCATCGACCCCAGTGCGTAACTGGTACTTAATTTATCGACCCGTAGCCGTATTTCGTCTGTCGTTACGTTGTGAGTTCAAATTCCGCCGAGGTCGACTTTGCCTTTCATCCTTTCGGGGTCGATAAATTAAGTACCAGTTCCGCACTGGGGTCGATGTAATCGACTTAATACCTATATCTGTCTTTGTTTGTACCCTCTATGTTTAGCCCCTTGTAGGTAATAAAGAAATAGGTACTTAATTTATCGACCCCGAAAGGATGGAAGGCAACGTCGACCTCGGCGGAATTTGAACTCAGAACGTAACGGCAGACGAAATAGGGCTACGCATTTCGCCCGACGTGGTAACGTTTCTGCCAGCTCGCCGCCTTATGCGGTGTGTTGGTATAATAGACACGGTGGTAGTGTCTCACTACAACGATGGTGCTAATGTCTTGGCGTGTAGGTGATGGTGGTGAGAGCTGCTATATTGGCAGTGGTGGTGGTGGTGGTTGTGGTGGTACAATATTGGTAGATTGTGTATAGACGTAGTGAGTTATCCAATAAATCTGATGTTATCCAATAAATCATGTAATTGACTCATATTTGAATTAATCCACGCTAGTGAAACGTGTGTAGTGCTGTTTTAATCTATCCATTTGTTTTTGTTCACACTTACACACATACACATATATGGACGTCAAAGTTAAAGCATGAAGCATCATGTAGAGTTGACTGTCTTCCTGGGAAAGGATAAACGACGAAGAATAACAAGAAGGCTGGAAAAGAAAGAATAAATATCCGTTAGAACTTACAGACTGAGACTGTCGTCTGCTGAAAATATCGGTATAGCATGATGAAGAGAGAGGAGGAGGAGTGAGTCATTGATTCGCTTATGACGTCATACAGAGAGGAAGTGATGTAGGGAAAGGATTGCAACTGCGTGCGATTTCTATCCAACGTTTATATCCCATACATTGCGACTACTCGACAAAGATGGAGATTCCTGAGATGGAAAACCACGACAGCATGATTTTTACTGTCTCGCCATCAACGAGCTCCTCAAATTTCACCGACAGTGAAGAGAGCTGCGATATTTTCTCGGCAGCAATGAGCATGAACCACGATCGAAACTTGACGGCTGCAGTGGAGAGGTGTACCCCGCTGCAGCTTCACCTCTGTCGGGACAGCAACGGTGAAGCAAATATCTTACAACAACAAGAAATGCGTTCACACGCAAGCGACGACAACGATTGTCCCTCAATGGTCGGCATAGTTCTACCTCACACCAGTTCACCGACATTCAATGACACTAATTCCATCATGAACCAATCGCCAGTAACGTCCTCGAATTCGTCGCAGTTACCTTGCGAATCTTCAAACACCAATGAATCGTTGGAGGACAAAAATCTCAGGGTGGACGCCCGTAAGGTATACGACATGCTGCAGGAGGAACGTATTGCTAACCTCACGAAACGAAAACACTCTTTCTGGCGCGCTTTAAAAAACTTTCAACTGGCCAAAATAAATATGAACTGGAGCAACCAAGCAGCTACTGTTTTGAATATTCTTTCAGCCAGTAATGCTCCTTGTGGCGATATATCAGCACTAGCAGAACTAGGGGAGTATCTTATACCCCTCTGCTTCAAAGCAGAGACTTTGATGCTTCTTCATAAGGTGCAAAAAAGTGCAACGAAATACAAGAAAATTGATGAAAGTATGGAAAAGACGTTCCAGAAGCATGGAAATGGAGAGTTGTATCGGCGGCTCCTAGAATTATGGCGTGTTGAGACAGTTGCTGAAGAAATCACCTCCTTTATGACATGGAATTCGAAAAAAGAATGGTATACCAATGCCTGTGCTTATTTCAATGCCAATCTAAAAGAAAGAGGCAAACATAAAGATGGCTTTTCGTCCAAGCAGAACCACTCCATAGCAATGACTCACAAGAATCGTAAAGGACGCATTCTAACTGAAAACTATGAATTAGAAAGCTCTTCAGAATCAGTACGATCAGGTAGAAATCCTCTCTGCAATTCCAGTGATTGTCAGGCAAAAGAATTTACCGATAGAGGATCTAACGATTCTCCTATAAAGTGCTACTCAAATATTTCTCTCTTATCCTTTTGATCTCAAGATAACATTTCAAACTGGTTTTTTTCTGCAACGCACGTTGTGAATACAGAATTTAACTAATTAAAGTATTCTTAACAGAAAAAAAAATAATAATAATTACACTAATCTAAGATTGTTGGAGTTTTTGACTCGAGTATTTCTAGAATGAAAATGGTTAAGCAGTGATAGAAAAGCTACTACCTTGGGGTAACGGGTTCAAGTTAAGACTACAAAACTGTACCGATGAGAAAGAGTAAAAAAACTTCGAGAAGAATGTTGGAGGATTCAGGTTTATTCGCGTTCCTAACCTCTAGCATAATCTTAATACAAGGGTAAAAAAACTTGTGATTTTCAGAGTGCAAGATATATTTTGGAACTCTGGTTGCAGATTACTGTGTATTCGTTTGCAAATTCTAAAATTGCTTTTCACACTTATAATTATATTAGCTTACTGATTAAAGACAATAATCAATAAATAAGGAAAATATCAATACATATAAATGCATATATTATATACGACAAAAATACTATATTACTGAGATTTGTTTGAAATTATTGAATGTGTAACTATGGATATATCCTTATGGTATAAATATGGAATTGATATTAAGGTTTTTAGCTTTTCATGGTTGAAAATAACACTGTTTCTATAATCAGAACCAGATTTAACTGTACAAGCTGTATCGACGAACTGAAACATCTTATAATACCACAAATGGCCACTCAAACAACAATCATTATTGATACTAAAGTATTGATATTACATCGAGGTTTTCCACAAAACTTCGATATGATAATGAGAGATCTATTGTTGTTATTGTGATATTACCGTGATTGTTGAATAGGTTTTGTACTTTTAGAAAGTTAATTATGCTCAGCACTGCACGACTTATCAGTTAAAATATTTCTGTCACTAATAACAATGAATTCTATCTCATCTCTCTGTCTTATACTATCAGTTATATCAATTATATTATTAACAAAAGACACCAGACGACAGAAGGAAGAATGAAGTTGACGGATGTTGCTGAAAGCAAATAAATTCAATGAATTTTAATCGATATAGTTATGTTACTCTTTTACTGACTTCGCTCATGTCGGTACTCCTCGGTGGAGTACAGCCTATAGGGAGGGAAGGGTCTTTAGTCGATCATATTGATTGTAAGAGAATTCTTTAGTTTCAAGTATGAAAAGAGTTAAGCTTGTGTCGGTTGATATCCTGACGTCATTCTCGGCAGTTTACGGAAAATTTTATCTTTTTTTTTCATATATTTCTGTGTTCGGCAATGTCTTTCATATGCTGGAAATTGCCGAACACGCGCTCGCGCGCACAAATATATTTTCAAATAAATGAGTAATTTTCCCGTAAACTACCGAGAATGACGTGTCATGGAGTCGAGGAAGTAAGCTGGTACAAGTTTGATACTTGCCATACTTAACACGAAAAAATGCCGGTTATCAGTACTTCAGTCTGGTGCTTATCTTACTGAATATCTATCAAATGGCTGAGTTTATACTTTTTGTGTAAAGCGATGGACTTCGATGAGCCAGAGCCATCGAGAGAGCTTCTTCGTAGTCTCCTCACCCGCAAGAAACATCAGCCGAATCTTCTTTCGATCACACACACACGGCGACTACATACAAAACATATAGTTCGGTCCCCAACTCCTCTTGAACCATAGAATGCCTCCAATCAATTGACAGGTCGCCCCATCCCCCAGTTCCATGCTAACTATTCCTGATAGCAAAAGAGGTCGATAGAATAAGTACCAGACATTAAAAATAACTATTGAGGTCGATTCATTCGATTAAATGATTGAAACAAGTAAAAGATGGGAGTTAAGTGCCTTCCACATTGTACAGATAACGAATTTATCGGAATTTCACGTGCCAACAAAAAATGGTGGACGCGCATTCATGCATACTGACATTTATTACGTAATATTCTTTCTAAATTAGGGCGGCGAGCTGGCAGAAGCGTTAGCACGCCGGGCGAAATGCTTAGTGATATTTCGTCTGTCTTTACGTTCTGAGTTCAAATTCCGCCGAGGTCGACTTTGCCTTTCATCCTTTCGGGGTCGATAAATTAAGTACCAATTGCGTACTGGGGTCGAGCTAATTAACTGGCCCCTCCCCAAAAAATGTCTGGATTTGTGCCTAGAGTAGAAAAGAATATTTTTTCTAAGTTCCATTTTGTAGATATATGCCATAGGTAATACTTTGGCGTGTGATCTAGAACTTAAAGGGCGACTATTTTTTAGTTAACTTTTGAATTTCTAGAATCCCTTAAGATGTTGGCTAAAGATTTTTTACAATAAATTCTTTTGTACATACTTAGCATTGTAAATTAATTTTTTCAAAATTCTTACTATTTTGATAATAACAAGAAAACTCAGAGAGCGCAAACCTCCACCAAGGCAACACCAACGTCCCCACGACGATTAACCAGAGATGATTTTTAAAATGAGAATAACTGAAATAATCTCGTCTGCTTTCACAAACGGGAATACTAAAAATGAACCCGACCGCTCTCAAAAATTAAGTAAAAAAAAAACAGGAAAAATAATCCAGAATCCTTATTCGGTACCGGATCGATCCCAAAATCTAATCAGTTCGAGCCAGTCACGAGGCCAAACATTTCTGAAATTTTCATCCGAATCCATCAAGCGGTTCTTAAGATATCTTGTCCACGGACAAACAAACAAACAAATGCGACTGAAAACAATAACGAAGTCGGAGGTAACAATATAATAATTCAAATAAAGCGCGTAGATCACACAAGTTTGGCATCCGCGTGCTTTGCAACGTAAAGAAACTAAAAGCTAACCTAAATTAATCACCGTTGAAGTTGTAGATCACACGCCAAAATAGCACCTGTATAAATTACTTTTATTTGTGTGGGTTTTTTTTTTTTTTCACGCTAAATTCTGATAAAATCAGAATCTATTCCATCCGAAAGGTATTCTTTTCTTTATCTTTTCTTTGACTTGTTTCAGTTGTTAGACTGCGGCCATGCTGGGGCAGCGCCTTGAAGAATTTTAGTCATACGTATCGACCACAATACTTTATTTTATTTATTTATTTATTTATTGTAAAGCCTGGTACTTAATCTATCGGTAACTTTTGCCGCACCGCTTGGTTAGGGGGACATAAACACAGTAACACTGATTGTCAAGCGGTGGTGGGGGAACAGACACATACACACACACATAAATATATAAATATATATATATACAACGGTCTCCTTTCAGTTTCTGTCAACGAAATCCACTCACAAGGTTTTAGTCGGATCGAGGTATAGTAGAAGACATTTATCCAAGATGCCACACAGTGGGACTGAACCCAAGACCATGTGGTTGAGAAGCAAGCTTCTTACCACACAGTCACGCCTGAGCCAATTTGGAGAAGATTTCATTAAAATATATCCACTTTCTGAAAATTATGAGAAAAGAAAGTTGGTGGTGGGTACAGTTGTGTAGGTACGTTCCATTGGATTCCAGTTCAATACCTTATCGCTTCAGTTATCTCGTTCCCCCGTGATTGTTGAAATGCAACATTAAGGCCGAGGGTCACTGCATTAAAAATTACTGGAATAACAAAGAAACCAAGCTTGTGGTTACCTTTTCCTGGTGTGTTAATATTTATTGTAATTTGTTAGTGAGATAACAGCCATGATGTTTTATCAGGAAACTACGTAGGAACAGTTTATATTGTTCGTCCTCACAACCTAAAGTCTTTTGACACCAACTCAAGATATCATACAGTAATAAGACAAATTCAGACAACCTTTAAGTACCAAACTTTTCAAAAGAAAAACTAAAAACACTGGGGTTGATCTGTTCGGCTAAAATAAAATTTTAAAAAGAATCTTCGAGCGGTGCCCCAGCCTGGCCGCAACCCAATAACTGAAACAAGTAAACGATAATAGGTATCAAAGAAAGGTTACGATGCATGGGGTTCATGTCTTTGAAACTTAAGAATCATTCCAACATCAACAAGAAGTGACGTTTCTGTAGGATTCGTTATACGTTTTACTTTAATCTATATATATAATGAAATCATTGTATACAGTGCTCAGGTGCACCACAAGACAACACGTTTGCAGTTCAAGAAACTGAAATCTATAAACTTTCAAGACGAGACCAAATTAACCCTTTCAGCCCTGACCACCTGAATCTTATTTTACCATGTATCTGGCACTCCACCGGGGGAGACACTTTTTGGTTCTCTCACCCACATTAAAATATCGGGTTATCTCCCCCACGTTTTTATGAGAAATATCGGTACTTTTGGTTATCTCCCTCAACTAAAAAGAATTGTTTAACCCTTAATAAAGCAAAACAAGAAAGTGAAGCGATGAAACTACGTATTGAATCTGATAATATTTTTATAACAAATCATACAAAACTGGAAAGATTAATAAACACGAAAACTGAAATAATTAAACATCTTACGGAATCTGATAAGATCTTTATAACAAATCATACCATTCCTATTGAAGAGGCCAAACGTCAACAATGTCTTGAAGTATTGAATCAAAAGGATCTATCTCCTTTAATTCAAACTCTTGTCGCCACATAAACTCAGGTTTTAGTGGAAATTAATCCAGATTTTTAATGGCAAAGTTTTAATGGGGGTGAAATAACCAAAAAGTACCCTTCACCGGTGCTACGGTATAGAGAAAAATAAGCCATCCGCCGATAAACTGGTGTTACGGGCTCAAAGGGTTAATATCCATTAATTCATATATCTCTGAATGATATTATGTGAAGGCGCGTGGCTTAGTGGCTAAGGTATTGGGCTCTTGATCTTAAGGTCGCGTGTTCGATTCCCAGTGGCATGTCGTGTCCTTGAGCAAGACACTTTATTTCATGTTGCTCCAGTTCATTCACCTCACAAAGATTAGTTTTACCCGTATTTCAAAGAGGACAGCCTTGTCAAATTCTGTGCCACACTGAATCTCCCGACCACTCAGTGGAGTGCTCAACCACTTGCACGATAACTTCACGCGCTGGCTGTTCCATTGGTCGGATTGACTGGAACCCTCGTCGTTGTAACCGACGGAGTGCCACCTTTTTTTTTTACGGACGATGTTGCGTGTAATGAAACAGCCTCTCCCAGGATGTCATTAAGATAATGCCTTCCTACGTGATATGACGTTGTTGCTAAAACAATGTACAGGACCATGTATTTGTCCCAGAGCAAGAAAAACTGATCCGGGACAAAAGAATATTGGCGGAATATTCCCATCAATTTTTTTTTCTTTGGTACCTTATAATTTAACACACTCACCGGTAAAATTTCCACTTCTTCCTCTTTTATTTTTCTAAAATTTTCGTTGTGTGTGGAAATTTTACCGGTGAGTGTGTTAAATTATAAAGGCACCAAAAGAGAATGGCTCTCCCCCGGCACAACAGAATATGCTTCAACACACGAACTCACATCAATATTCCACTAAATGCTTATACTCAGGTTTCAAGTAGTTAAGAGAGAAAAAAGCCTCCCAGCTGTTGTGAAGGTCAGCTGCACAGCCGATGAACATTTGAAAAAAAATCAGTGAGAACCCCAGGGACATGCTCTGCGTGAAAATTCAGTACTAAAGTCATATATGGTATAGTGAGCCCCAAAAAATCATGATTGCAACTGACGGGAGAAACATTAGCGGAATAATGGACCAAGGGAGACAACCCTGGAATTTTAATTAAATGCGGACATTTTAGTGGGAAATAAATCCGATCTTTCCTCTCAGATTATTCGTTCGTACTTGAGATTATCGGTGGACTTGCGTATATTAATAAATATTCAATAATCTTTTAAAGGTTGGGTTTCCTTGAAAAAGAAAAGACCACCAAATATTGATCCTACAAAATAAGAGAAATAGGAAAGCTTTCGCTTAATATTCAACATGTTGATGTCTAAATTCTGATAGCTTTTGCTCTCATCGTGAGACAACAGCCTTTTCTTTGCAGGAAAAATTCAAAGAATTTATTTAAAAAAGAAAAAGAAAACTATCATATATACGTCTATAATTACATATGGATCAAGTCATGCGCATCGTGTCTGGTCTATATTGTGTAGGACAATATTATGAGAAAGAACAGTAGCCCTTGGTGTGGATCAGGTTATAACGAAATCCAATACAGATTGTTTAAAGTACATATTACAATCGCAGCAGATATACTGTATCTCACAAACAAAAGACTCCTTTTGTCACACAGTCCAGCTCATAGCTTCATGACGTTTTCTCCTTGTGACATTTTTCTCAAAGCTGTTTCTGGTGTTACCCTTCGCTAAAGACGCGAGGTTTAAGGTTTAGATTAAGACTAGCAGTATATCCCGGCATTGCTCGGGTTTGTTTTCTTTTCGACCCTTTAGAATTGGAATATTTGAAAAATAAAAATTTTGCATTAAATAGCTTGTTATTCTCTTTAAGTGAACATTTTTCTGGTTGAAATACACCGAAAAATGGCGACACAGCAGTCAAAAAATCGTAATTAATAGGGATTTTCGTGGAAAAAAAAGCACCTTTTTTATGTAAATAATTTTTGGTCTTAACATGGTCCGATTTGAATTTTATCTTCTACGGAATGAAGAGCAAGCCTTCTTCTTTCATACTCTCGATTTTGGTCAACTTGCGCCGCAGGGTCTCGGAGGAGATAGTGTTAGTTGAAGGCTACCAAACCTGCCACACACAGACAACTTCAGCTTTATAGAGAGAGATTAGGGTTGAAGTTAAGTGTAAAAGTTACATTGAACATTAGGGTCATAGATAAGGGTTGATACGAATAGATGACTGGATAAAGATGGCAGGGTGGATGGAGAGAATGAACGTTACTGATGTCACCGTACAGCCGAAAGCCGTATTGATTGGATCACTGTATCTATCTCTTTGTCTGACTGTGTCGCGGTTTTGAGCGACAAAAATTTCGACACCATATTACAAAGTGAAGTTAGCAGTCATTCTGTGTTTCTGAATGGTTAACTGGTGTCTTCCACGCTGCAATTGTTTTGAATTATCATTTGCTCAAAGATCAGTTATGGTCAAGAAAGGCAAGCAAAACAATCTCTGACTTTTAATTAATTAATGGGTTTCAAATTTTGGCACAAGGCCAGCAATATCTGGGACGGGATAAGTTGATTATATTGACCTCAAAGCACCTACTAGTACTCTTTTTTATCGACCCCGAACGGATGGAAGACAGAGTCGACATCGGCAAAATTTGAACTCAGAACGTAAAGACAGACGAAATGCCGCTAAGCATTTTGCCCGATTTGCTATCGATTCTGCCAGCTCGCCCCCTTAATCAATTAATCAATTAATTAAAAATATAATATGGTCAATGCAGAGGGAAGCGAATCTGATATTGGCTATACGGTGACAACTCTGATTATGGTTTAACCTAATTAGATCTTCTCTGCTAAGAATAATTTCTCCATCATTTGTGCAGGCTAACAGAGATAACTTGAGAGATATATAGAGTTGTGGGAAGGAGAATAAACACATGTAATAACTTTAAAAAGAATTAATGGAAACTACACAAAAACGGACTCTGCATTTAAAACAATATATTAAGGTCACTGTTGATCCTGGATTCTCAATCGGGAATTGTGGCCTCAGTTTGAATGCTTCTTTTCATTGTTCTCTAGATTTGCACGATCTATGAAAATCAGCTGTCAACTTCCTCACCTCCTTGAGTCAAGTTCAGATCAACTTAGATAACCCAAGAAATATCCGTTGCTAGTGCTGCTATAGCTTAGTTTTCGAGACAATGATAGTTTTGTGACGAACAAAAACCACAACATATCAAATTTCTATATTTGACAGCGATAGTTCACGTCAGGTGATCTCTGCCTGCATTTAGTCAATTGCTATCCTGGTGCATTTTTGTGGTGGGGTTAAGAGTAATGGGAAATCCTACAATAGAATTTCGAGCCAACTAAACAGCCAAGAGAATTCCATAATTTGGCTGCCCAAATGATTACGGAGCTACCTTCACGGTTCATGGTAGGGGCCAGACAGAGTAGAAGGCTTCTTTGAACTGCCTCTAGGCATAAACTCATTCTGAAGTGTGAGGAAAAGGGTGAGTTCTGCTTATCAGTGTTGATGAGGGACAGGAGAGATTTAATAACTACAGCACTCTTATAGCATTCGGCTTTATGGGACTCAAGACGAATGGCTTTAATAGAAAAATGGTTGGTCGGCAAGATGGTCGTTTAACTCTGGAGTCACTTTTGCTGCCGTAGTTCAAAAGGTTTTTAGACACAAAACGTTTCACCATTCCACGGTCCCTCCAAGCTTTGCCTTTCGTCCAGAATTATGCTTGCCAGAGCTGATTTTATTTTGGTTTTTGGAATTTGAGTACCAATTCGAACATCGTTTTAGAGATTACCTCCCAAAATCTTAAACAATTTCACGGTTTTTGTGACTGAAGTTGTAGGCCATCTTCACTCCAACAATTTGTCCTCTTCATAAATCAGATAGGTCGCACGCATTTTAACTCACTTAAAAATCTGGCGGGTGGAAAGGAGGGGGGAACGGGTGACTATGTCAAAACAAACATAATGCATATGAACATATATATAGATAGAAAGAGAGAGAGAGAGAGAGAGAGAGAGAGAGAGAGAGAGAGAGAGATACATACATACAGACTGAAACAGGTTTTGAATATTATGTCATACAGCCAATAGAAAGCAAATAGTTAAATACAAAGTAGTGTTTTCTTTTGTTTTGTCCAACATACATACATACATACATACATGCATACATGCATGCATACATACATACATGCATGCATGCATACATACATACATACATACATACATACATGCAAGCATGCATGCATACACAGATAGATAGATAGATAGATAGATAGATAGATAGATAGATAGATAGATAGATAGATAGATAGATAGATAGATAGATAGATAGATAGATGCGTATGCGCGTTATGTCACCAATGATTAAATTTGCTGAGCAACGTTAAAAGTAGTCTACGAGACTGCCGAACACAATATTATATAAATATATCACCTCGACTTGCAAGGTTATTAACATCAAATTACAACTTCCCATTTGTTGTTACATAAACAAAGTTACATTAACGTAATATAGTTCTGCCATGGTTATTATTATGATAGAATAGTTCTGGAGACAAGCACCTGGCACATACAATCTAATACACATCATTAAGTATTTATATATTTCTAACCCTCTTTTGATATAAACTACACCGATTTTTGTACAGGGTATCGTTCTCAGGGATTCGTCTGACGAGAATAGAAGAAATATAAGACGAAGGTGACATATATATTCATATGACCGGTGGACGATAAGACTAATGAAGACATATTTATTTATGACACCGGAAGAATAATATTGCGTTTTGCATGTGAAAGTTCTCTAATTTTTTACCAACATGTAAACAACACACAAACACACTTCTGTGTGTTTTAATTTGATATTATTTAGAGTAAATCGCCTCATTATGACATTCTCTGTCTCTGTTTCCACCTCTACGTGAGATATATTCCGTACGGTTTCTATGATTTTCATTTATAACGGACACAACTAGTAATTATATGAAATCTTTTGTCAAGAGGCCAATTGGTGGCAATTTCAATGTCTTGCTTTAACTTCTCCTCTCTATAATCAAACTGGAAAACTAGATCGGACCACCAGAGTCACATGGTGAGTACTTGCTTTTGCTAACACTGTTTTCGGTGCATTCATATAGGGAAACAGAAATAGTGCTTCGATTTAATTAGTGTGCACTTTTATTCCTTGGTTCGTCGGAGTGTCATTGAATCGACCTCTTTTATCTGATTATTATTTTTCTTGTGCCAAACAAAACAACTCCTCATTTTTCGCACGCACACGCACACATATACACAATGCGTACACTCACGCATACACACATGCATACACGCACGCATACACACACACCACTACTTTCTACACATAAAAACCCGGCCTCGCGGACTTGATGCACAAATTTTATTATGTATTTCATTTTTAAATTAAATCTTATATTCTCTCTCTCTCCCTCTCTCTACATTTAAACATCGTTTACATCTTAACTGGGGCACTTTCTGTCAGGTTTTGCAGTAAAATAATATTTCTGTTTGTGTTCTATCAGTTATTACTGTGGAATTGATTGTAAACAAGTCAAAATATTCAACTTCTGGAGACGGGAACTCCAACGTTTCTGCAAAGAAAAAATATTTCTTTTTTTTATTGCTAAATTTGTTATTAACCTGCCATCTCTCTAAACAACAGAAATAAGTTTTAATATTCAAGGAATGAATATATAAGCTAATTTCCAATGTGTGAGTTTGTCTGTATCCTACTTAACTTGACTCATATTTTTAAATCGAAACTCGTGATTGGAGTAATGTGCTACTATATATCAAGGTTGTTTTATTTCTGTTTTATTCTGTCACACTAATAATATAATTTCTTAAACATGAAATTACACAATTATGAACAAGAGTTTGGTACTTTAAAAAAATCAAGTCCAGCTAAGGACCAAAACTTAGATGCAATTTCCTATTCCCTGTTGTGTTGACTAACATCGTTAATAATGATCATTTAGTGAAGGCACTGACCATTCTTTCACAATCTATTCCTGGTTCTTAGTCAATTGGTTCGACACATTTCATGACTGGAATAAGCTCTGGGTGGCTGAAAGACAAATTCAGTTTGGTCTGGGCTAAAATTCACAACATCCATTATCGAAGTATATTGTTTATAGCAACATCAGAACTCTTTAAAATGAGTGAAAGACCCGGGAAGAGTCGAAACCACGACCTCATGCATTAATTGTACTACCTTTTCTTGTAATGCTCACAGTAAGAAGAGAAAAAACAATTGTAATGATAGTTTGACCAGGGACATTAAAGGTGTCACTACTACTACTACTATGATCTCTCTCTCTCTCATTCTGTTGTTCATCCTTTTGTAACTAAAATGGACCTTCTATTGAGCATGGAATGTCCCCTTTCAGGGTGGGGATAGGTGCATCATGTTGCCTGATTTAGCACCATCTTCTGGTCCTTGAGTGGCATTAGCAAAGTTTGTTTCCATTGCAAGCATTCATACAAGACTTCTAGTACAAGGATCTACTTGACTATTCCCTACTACACTTCCTTCAATGCCAAAGACAATAGATCCAGATCCCTCAACCAATCCTACTTCCTCCCTCTTCTCAAACATCCAAGGTCTTCTCTCCCATACATCATATTTCTCTTGCACAAATTTCTTGACCCTGATCTTCAAACCATTTCTGCTGTCCATGATACACTACCCAGATTTCACTTCAAAAGGTGGGGTCGTCTTATATATGGACTCCACTCTTTCTGCTTTTCACTTCACTCACCTGGATTTGTGCAATGATACTGGTGCCACGTAAAACACACTAGTGATGGCGTCATATAAAAAGCACTGATGATGGTGCTACATAAAAAGCACTGGTGATGGTGCCATGTTAAAAGCACCCAGTACACTCTGTAAAGTGGTTGGCATTAGGAAGGGCATCTAACTATAGAAATCAAGCCAAACAGACCAAGGAACCTGGTGCAACTCCTAGTCTTGCCAGCTCCTGTCAAACCATTCAACCCATACCATGGAAAATGAAGATTAAATGATGATGATACCTTCCCATTAACTTGGCTCAAACTCTCCCGTCCTCATTCCCCCAAATACATCTGCTCCCCTTGTTGCTCTCCAAACTTTTCAGACCACAGCTACTCCTTTGACCTCATCTCTTACATTGAGAACGTCTGTCTCACCTCTCTCCTCTCCTCACCTCTCTGTAGTCATTGTCCTCAACAACTTCACTATTCACAACTCATGGCTCTTGCAATCATCTCACACTGATGCAGTGCGAGATGATACCCTTCTATCTAATTGTGATTGTGTGATTGGGATGTGAGGGGGAATCACATCCCTCCGACAAGTCATCCTAACGAGATATCTGCATTGGTTGGGTCATGCCCTCCGTCGTCAACCAGGAGAATTCATCTACGAAGCAATTTCCCCAGCTCCCCTTCAGGGTTGGTGAAAGCGATGTGGTGGACAACGAAAAACCTGGCTGATGACAGTCAAGGCTGATCTGGAACCCAACCTAGGCCCCCATATCTACAGCGTTCGCCACTGGAATAAGGAGTGGTTGGAGATCACACGGTCATTAACCTCAAATTGCCAGGCCTGGTCAGCGTTTGTGAGAGATGCAGCATTGAGGATGAATGAAGCCAGCTCAACCCACCCTGGGTGAATGCTGTCCCAAGTCCAAAAAAAAATGTCTATCTAATTGTACCATCTGATCATCTGTTGACAAAACTCTTTCTCCTCCCCATTCTCAATGAGCCCTAATATTCCTCAATGTTTAGTTTTGTCTGCCACTCACTTCCTTCTATCAAAGACCTACTTGCTGCCACATCCAACAATAGCCATTCTCATGCAGGTGACATAAGCCTTTATTCCTCCATAACTTTCCCCAATCGTGCATCGTCTATGTGCAGCCCAGACACCACACACCAAACCTGCATTGACTCCATAAACAAAGATCTTAAGAGCGTCCATCAGTGGGGCCCATGCCAATCTTGTCTACTTTAACAGCAAAAACACTCAAGCATTACTCATATTGAGAAAACATCACTGCACCAAACCTATGACTCAACATGAGCTCACTCAGCTGCAGCCATCACAGTCACTCCAAATGCTTGGCTTTACTACCACTGACGATCTCTCTAGGCAGGACCATATCCTAGAGTCACTTGTATGATGATGTCACTTACTTACAATTATTGTGAAATGTTAAAACAAAGGAGACATACACACACACAGGTATGTGCACATGCACACACACACACATACTTACATTCACATACATCCACACATATACATACATGCAAAATGACAAACGACTGAATCATCCTGAGCAGAATGTAAACCCTGTACACTCAGCTACAGAAATATATATCCTATCAAACAACAATTCCATGAATATTCAGAGAAGCCGAACTTTTAGGGAAGTTTGTGACCTTTACTTGGGTGTGAGTAATACAAAGGAAACAGTTGTATCTAGAAATAGAAACTAGTTTGCTGATTTTTACTTTGCCAAGAATTTACTTTCTCTTCTACAAAATGCAGTGAAGCATTATTAATCACCATCCTCATCGTTTTATGTCCATTTTGCTGTGTTTGCATGTATCAGATAGAGTTTTCTTTTAGCAGATTTTCTGACTGGATGCTCTCTCTGTTGCCAACCCTCCCCCTGTACCCAAGCTGGGTAATATTTCATGTCCAAATATGTTTTCGTGCAAGAGTAGAAACGAAGGGTAGTGACACTTATTCTTTTACTTTTTTACTTGTTTCAGTCACTTGACTGCGGCCATGCTAGAGCACCGCTTTTAGTCGAGCAAGTCAACTTCAGGACCCATTCTTTGTAAGCCTAGTACTTATTCTATCGGTCAGTTTTGCCGAACCACTAAGTTATGGGGACAGCATTGGTTGTCAAGCGATGGTAGGGTGGACAAAGACAGACACACAAACATATACACACACATATATATATATGACAGGCTTCTTTCAGTTTTCATCTACCAAATCCACTAACAAGGCTTTGGTTAGCCTGAAGCTATAATAGAAGACACTTGCCCAAGGTGCCACGCTGTGGGACTGAACCAGGAACCATGTAGTTGGTAAGCAAGCTACTTACCACACAGCCACTCTTTGTTTATAACTATCACATAAGATTATGGCAAAAATACAGTAATAACACACGCATACATACGACAGGCTTCTTTCAGTTTCCATCTACCAAATCTACTCACAAGGCTTTAGTCAATTTGAAAGCTATAGTAGAAGACATTTACCCAAGAAGTACACTGTTAACCCTATTCAGTCTGTATTTATTGGTTAATAGTACAATCGGATCAGAATCGAAATCGATCAATGGAAATTGCAGATGTTACCAGTGCCAGTGGCATGTAAGAGAACCATCCGTTCGTGACCGTTGCCAGCGCTGCCCCGACTGGCCTCGTGCCGGTGGCACATAAAAAGCACTATCCGTTCCTGTCCATTGCCAGCCTCGCCTGGCCCCGTGCCGGTGGCACATAAAAAGCACCATCCGTTCGTGGCCGTTTGCCAGCTCTGTCTGGCACCTGTGCGGGTGGCACGTAAAAAGCACCCACTACACTCACGGAGTGGTTGGCGTTAGGAAGGGCATCCAGCCGTAGAAACACTGCCAGATCAGACTGGGCCTGATGAAGCCTTCTGGCTTCACAGACCCCAGTTGAACCATCCAACCCATGCTAGCATGGAAAGCGGACGCTAAACGAAGATGATGATGATGATAATGAGTACAACCACCCTGCTGCCATACCAATTCAATTGTTTGTGTTGTACTATTAACCAATAAGTACATCATTTATTTGCATCAAACATTTGAGAATATATCAGTCGAACTTAAACAAAACCTGTAAACAGAGAAAATGTGTCATATTTCAGCCAACAGACATGTGGATGCAAAAGCCACATACACACAGATATGATACATCTATTATGTGCCTTCAGAAGCAAGAAAAGTGGTAGTTATTTCATAGCAGAAGCACATAATACCCTTCCCCCATCCACCCATTTCCTGAATGATGATGACCACCCCTGAAAAACAAGATATATATATAGATTTCAAAATATGCACACATGCTTGTGTATATATAGGTGTGATAACGGCAGTGTGTTAAGAAAGTTGCTTTGCAACCACAAGGTTCTAAGTTCAGTCCCACTGCGGGGTATCTTGGTCAAGTGTCTTCTACTATTGCCCCAGGCTGACCAATGCCTTGTGAATGATTTTGGTAGATGAAAACTGTGTGGAAGCATGTAATGTGTATGTGAGTGTTTATGTGCTCCGCTACCATCTTTTGACAACTGGTGTTAGTTTGTCCCCGTGACTCACCAGCTTTTAAAAAGAAGTCCAACGAAATAAAATATGTACCAGGGTCAATTTGTGCCAGTAAACCTTTCAAGGCAATGCCCCAGCATGGCCACTGTCCAGTGACTGAAACAAGATAAAAAGATACATACATGCAGACGTATGCACCCCTCACATACATAAATACATTTTTCCTGTGTGGGTAGAATGGTTATACAAATATCTACATTTTCACATTGTTAACCTGAATAGTCTTTGTGCTTCGTACCAGTAATTATTCCCCTGTGAAGGAGAGGAAAACCCATCATCACTTAGAGTTGTGTCAGTTGTGCAGGTTCATGTTATTGCTTAGGCAAGGATTCTCTTCACCATCCTGGGGCTCAGTGGTTCAACTCCTGAACTGTAAACCTCTTCATTCTGTGTCGTCATCGTACATGTAAATCTTAAAATTTTCAGGTTTTGTCTACTTCTCCATGGGACATCATTAGCCTACATCCACCACCACCAACAACAACAACTACCATGTCTTCCCAAGCGTGAATGAGGAAACCTCCATGTAGTTGCTTGACCTGCTAGAAATAGCTGCCAAATCCCACTCAAATCACATTGTATCATTTTAAAAAGTGAAAGGACACATTATATACCTTTGAAAACTACATAACCATGACTAGAATGCCTTTCACATCCTGTCAATGTAATTCTTGAATGTAAGGTCTGCGGAAGAAAGAGAGGAGAGAACTGGTAAAGCTGAGAGAGAGAGGGAGACGACCTAATTAGAATGCTAAATATATCTAGACTTACCCCAAAGGTGAACTACAATGACATTGGAAGAGATAGAAATACTCAGCAACAGAATGGGTTTTGGTGCTAGAGGAAGCAGGTTCTGTCTCAGCTAGCAGTGGGCCTTAGTTTGGAACTCTCTGCCTGAGAATTGGGCAACATTGTTTGGCAATCAAATAAGCTCTGCATTTGATCATAAACATTTCAACTGTGACTGTTCCCTTTTAATTTCAGACCATGTATCAAAGAATCTATGTTATGTAATGTGTCCTTCTTTTTTAAGACAAAGTATGGATTTGGAGGAGATTTAGCTACTATTTCAAGGAGACAGTGGCTACCTTGACTTAATTTGGGTCGGGTTTACCTGCTAGGCCGACTGCAGTGGCTTAATCCTCTAAATATAGATTAGGTGAAATACAAAAAAAGAGAAACCGAGTTTAATTAATTAATCAGAAACAATTAATTTATCAGAAGTTTGGCATATTTTGAAGGAACGTGAATAGTGGGGAATTTGTAACATTCATGCCTTTTCCAAAGACATCAGCAAAGCAAAGGTGAAGTGAAAATATTGCATCTGAGAACTGGCAAACGAGTAGTTTTGTAGTAATTGATAATCTGAAGGTTTTAGCATGAATAGTGATAGATTTGGTTTACTAATCTTGCTTAGTATACTAATCACACAAACAACATCCACCTAGATTCTTACTGTTGCCACTGCTACCACCACCACCACCACCATCACCACTACTACTATCAACACCACCAGTACTACTACTCAGTGGCTCAGCTAATGGGAGCAAGGGGAGTGGCTCATCACCACCCACAAACACATTTTTCAAAATTGGTGTTTTTTCAACGATTGAGATATGAGTTTAACAATTATTTAATATATGTCACCCGTGCCTTTTTTGTTATGTGCTTCTTCTCACTATAGAACTTGTCTATGCTTCTGCTGCTACTGCCTCTCTCACATGTAGGTGTTCAATCACAACTAGTAGTCACTGGTGTCTTTTATTACTAACTAGCAGTATCGCCCGGCGTTGCTGAGGTTTGTAAGGGAAATAACTATAAAGAATTTTTAGAGAGTTATAGCAAAAAAATGGAAAAAAAATGATGGTAAATTTTTTTTTGAGAACTGGGGGAACTTTTCAAAATTTTCGCTGCGTTAGTTTTGAATTATGACATTGGGCTATGTGTGTGTCAAGTTTCATTAGAATCAGTTGAAAGCCGTGGTCAGGGTGAGGGTACAAGCAAACAGACACACAGAAACATGCACAGACAAACTGCCGTTTATATAGAGAGAGATAACTGGTCACTACTTTCGCCTTTGACTGTCCATCATTAGTATTTATATAATATATAATAATAATGAAATTATTGTATACAGTGCTCAGGTGCACCACAACTTGTCAGAAAGTGCATATAAAGTACATGCAGTAATGTACAAATGTCTGGGAAGCGAATAGTGTACGAGTCAGATACATGCTTGCGTGTGTATGGAGGGGAGAAAATCAGGTGTAGTGTTGGCGAATCTCAGGAAGCATGGAAGTTTTGAAGGATGCAGTGCTCCGACAACTAACAACTGATGCTGGCAGTTTGTTCCATGCTTCAGCAACTCTTAGCGTGAAAAAATGTTTCCGAAAAGTCATGGGAAATGTGCTGTTTTCTGACTTTGTAAACATGTCCACGGGTGTTAGACAGGTGGAGTTTGAAAAGGTGGAAATTTAATGACCTGTAGCTGGTCACCAATGTCCATTCACCAGTAACTGTTCACACTTTATTTCCCAACGAACAATGGAAATATATACATTATTTTTCAGTGACAACGATGATAAAGTTAATGACTTCAATTAAATTCCGGTCATGCTTATATGAAATATGTCACCTTAACAGATAGGAAGGACAAAGCAGAATCAACAGTCTATCTGATAAAACAGTAGCTGCTCTCTTATCATGTCTGTATTTTCCAGCTTGAACAGCAAAAGTCACTGTTGACACCTTAGGGTAAATGTCTTCTTCTGTAACCTTGGGCTGACTAAAGCCTTGTAAGTGGATGTAGTAGAAGGAAACTGAAAGAAGCCCATTGCACACATATGTGTGTTTGTTTGTCTCTCTTTGTTTTGACATCATATGATAATTGTAAGCAACTGTCACTATGCTACAACAGGTGTCTTTTGTTTCCAATCTTCTGTGTAAACATGTCCACCTATGGGGAAATAGTGACCTTGCTTGAGAACAAGTGAAGGTTAGCAACAGGTAGGGCAGCCAGCCATAAAAACAACAGCATTCAGCTTGTTGGAATTTACAAAAAAAAACCATAAGATGAAGACAGGTGTATAAACAACCAACAGGTGTATTAGTTTAAAGCTTGGGAAGGTGAGGAAGTCTTTTATGTTTCGAGCCTACGCTCTTTGACAGAAAGGAACATGAGAAAATAGAGAGAATAAAAAAGCTTTAGTGGCTAGAGGTACATATACACACACACACACACACATCATCATCATCATTTAGCATCCATTGTCCATGGGTTGGATGGTTTGACAGGAGCTGGTAAGTTGTGGGGCTGCACCAGACTACAGTCTGATTTGGCATGGTTTTCTACAGCTGGATACCCTTCCTAATGCTAACCACTCCAAGAGTGTAATGGGTGTTTTTTAGATGCCACTGGCCCAGGTTCCAGTTGATTTCATGGGTCTTCATCTCAAGCACAGCATATTGCCAAAGGTCTCGGTCATTGCCTGTGTGAGGCCCAACACTTGAAAGGTGCTTTTTACTTGACACCAGCATCGGCCACATTGCCTTGGGGATAAATATTACCTCAGAGCAGTATTTGTCAAGGTTGGGGGTGGGTTACTTCAGGATAGGCCATGGTAGGATATTTAGGCCAGTTTAAATGTTAAACGCTTTAAACAAGATTAACAAAGTAGATCTACTAATTTTTACATTAATCTTAAGTATTATTAATTACCAAACTTGCCGCCATCCAGTTCTCAGAACTTTTTTGCTTCATGTATATTTGCTGATGTCTTTGAAACAGGCATGAATGCTACAAATTCTCATTATTTCCTTTCAAAATTTTCTAAAATTCTTAGTTCTTTCTGAATAATTAATTAAACATTAATTACACTCTGTTTGTTTTCTTTATATTTCACCCATCGGTTGTATATATATATATATATATATATGACGAGCTTCTTCCAGTTTCCGTCTACCAAATTCACTCACAAGGCATTGGTCGGCCCGAGGCTATAATAGAAGACACTTGCCCAAGGTGCCACACAGTGGGACTGAACCCGGAACCATGTGGTTGGTAAGCAAGCTACTTACCACACAGCCACTCCTGCGCCTGCCCACACAATTTAAATAGTTATTTAATCTGCTAGAGATAACAGCCAAATCTCTCCCAAATCATACATTATATCTTTTAAAAAAAAGGAACACATTATATAACATAGTACTATTTACACCCAAAATAAAGAAGGAATGGTCACATTTGGAATGCCTATGATCTCTGGTCTATTCATTTAGAACTCACCTGTTTCTAAATAAAAATAACACTGACCTAATTGCAGTGGGAAAGGTGAGCCAAGCTAAGGTCCACTGTTAGGTGAGGTTGAACTTGTTTCCTCTAGCTCCAAAACTATTACTTGCTGTTCTATTTCTTCCAATGTCATTGTAGTTCACCTCTAAGATAAGTCTAGATATATTTAGTGTTCAAATTAGGTCATAGGCATGTCATCTCTCTCTCTCTCTCCCTCTCTTTCTCTCACACCTTTCACTCTGCTTTATCATTCCTTCACTTTCTTCCCCACACCGTAAATTCAAGAATTGTATTCACAAAATAAGTTTTAAAAAAGTTGATTTTTCAAACTATTCCCATTTACAGTATTATTTTTATTTCTTTCACAAAATTTTAGTCCAATAATAAATACTTGTAGTCCGAGTAAACAGTTGTCTATAATATCGGTTGATATTTTAGGAACTTTTAACAGCGGTAGCCACCCCTACTCTGATGGATGGTTGATGGGAAGGAGGGTGGCATCTGGAGTAAAAGTAGATGGTATTGGCTCATAACTAGAGTTCAATGGTAGTGCATGGTACCTACAGCAGAGATACATATCATTAGATGGTAACTAAAGAATAGTGTAAAATAGCTACCATAGCAGTGGATAGTAGCTACAGTGGAGATTGTTGGTAGTGAATGGTTGGATGGTAACTGGAGTAGAATTAACAAAGTAGATCTACTAATTTTTACATTAATCTTAAGAATTATTAATTACCAAACTTGTCACCATCCAGTTCTCAGAACTTTTTTGCTTCATGTATATTTGCTGATGTTTTTGAAACAGGCATGAATGCTACAAATTCTTCTAAGTCAGCCGTGATTAACAACTTTTGAGGAAGGACATTCTTGTTGCAACCACCCTCAACTTGTGTATTTTTTAGAGAAACCTGTAAGTTGTGGTGGTCGTCACTTTCTTTTTTTAAGACAGTGAGATGTAATTTTTAGAAAATATGACTGTTATTTCTAGCAGGTTGACTGATAAGGGATGCTCCATTGTTGACTTAATAGAATAAAGATAGATAATCTGGTAGATAGCTTGCTTACCAACCACATGGTTCCGGGTTCAGTCCCACTGCGTGGAATCTTGGGCAAGTGTCTTCTACTATAGCCTTGGGCCAACCAAAGCCTTGTGAGTGGATTTGGTAGATGGAAACTGAAAGAAGCCTTTTGTATATGTGTGTGTTTGTGTCTGCGTTTGTCCCCCCTACCATCACTTGACAACCGATGCTGGTGTGTTTATGTCCCCATAACTTAGCGATAAGTACTAGGCTTCCAAAGAATAAGTCCTGGGGTCGATTTGTTCGACTAAAGGCGGTGCTCCAGCATGGCCACAGTCAAGTGACTGAAACAAATATAAGAATAAAAGAATCAAATGGCTATTATGGGCCATTCCAATAAAATAGGAATCACAGGGGTCAATAGGTGAAAGAAAAGGGTTGAGATTGCAGCTGCAATGATTGTTTTTTACTCTCAGGTCATCCCTAATCGATCAATCCTAATGGTTGAGTAATTGTGAAGCAGGATTTCAAGAATGGAGAGTAGAGGTGGACATGATATTATTTGCGTATGGGGCTGCTTGTATGTTTTGTAAAGGCATGGACGAAGAATTTATTATTCAACCAGCACTCCAGCATCAACCATCCCATTCTTTTCTGATAGAATTGTATCCTGTATACTTTACAGTGGTGGAGGTGCATGGCTTAGTGGTTAGGGTGTTGGACTCATAATCGTAAGATTTTGGTTTCAATTCCTGGACCGGGCGATGCATTGTGTTCTTGAGCAAACCACTTCATTTCCCATTGTGCCAGTTGACTCAGCTGGTACTCATGAATAATCCTGTCACACACAAGGGTTCCATAAAGGGAGGAATATATAGGCCAGAGAAACCAGGAAACCAGCCCTCTGCTCCTTATCAAGTAACAGGGACTAACCATTCTTAACAGTTGGGTAATATTCAATGAAGAATAGGTTGCGGTTTCTTTCAGTTTGAATGACCCCATAAAACATGGAATATTCCTGTTTAATCTCTATATCTCTATATATATATATAAAGCTGAAGTTGTCTGTGTATGACAGGTTTGGTAGCCTTCAACTAACACTGTCTCCTCCGAGACCCTGCGGCGCAAGTTGACCAAAATTTGGAGTACGATAGAAGAAGGCTTGCTCTTACTTCCGTAGAAGATAAAATTCAAATCGGACCATGTTAAGACCAAAAATTATTTACATCAAAAAGATGCTTTTTTTTCTATGAAAATCCCTATTTTTTACGATTTTTTGACTGCTGTGTCGCCATTTTTCGGTGTATTTCAACCAGAAAAATGTTCACTTAAAGAGAATAACAAGCTACATAATGCAAAAATTCCAATTCTAAAGGGTCGAAACAATCCCGAGCAACGCTGGGCTATACTGCTAGTAAAGTTATAGGTTGATTCTCCATGTTTAAATGTTTACTTGAGTGTGGTAGGTTTGATCTTGGCATCTGTTCTGTTGAGAAAGACAATTATTGCCAGTTATTTGCCCTGGTGTTTTAGTTTCTGCTCCTTTATCCACCTTTCATTTCAGTTTCTTCATATTTACCTCCCTTTAGTTTATCTTCTGTTCATTTATAATTGAACCAAAGGAATCTTTACATTGTCTTTGCAAGCCATCAACAATTTTGCAAGGTTTTTAGCTTTCTTTCTTTAACTAAGAGGCAAATTTCATTTTTTTTAAAAATTTTTTGTATCTCATATATACATCTTCACATATCCAAATTAACTAAATCCATGCTATTTTCCTAAATTCTTCATGCATTTTTTTTTCTACTTGTACAAATTTGTATCCACTGATCAAAGGAGGCTTAAAAAAATTATGCTTCTCTGATAAGGTTTAATAAGACTGAAACATTCCTTATAGCTGATTAAATTGCCTACTAACAAAGATGAGTTTGTTTTCCTAAGCATGAAATTTAGATTTTCTGTAGAACCAATTATTAATTTCATGGAATTATCTTTGAGAGTTACCAGCAATTGCCAATGATTTTTTTTTCTTTTTATCCTCCAGCCAAGAGATAAGTTACAATTCATTTAGAGTTTTTTCATGTTCACCATTCAATACATTTCCACCTCCATGATTTACACAGATTTGGGAACTACAGTGGAACATTTTAAATGCCCAAAAAGTTAGTAAAGACTAGACAAATAGGCGCAGGAGTGGCTTTGTGGTAAGTAGCTTGCTTACCAACCACATGGTTCCAGGTTCAGTCCCACTGCGTGGCACCTTGGGCAAGTGTCTTCTACTATAGCCTCGGGCCAACCAAAACCTTGTGAGTGGGTTTGGTAGACAGAAACTGAAAGAAGCTCGTCATATATATATATATGTATGTGTATATGTTTGTGTGTCTGTGTTTGTCCCACCAACATCCCTTGAAAACCGATGCTGGTGTGTTTACGCCCACGTAACTTAGCAGTTCAGCAAAAGAGACCGATAGAATAAGTATTAGGCTTACAAAGAATAAATCCTGGGGTCGATTTGCTCGACTAAAGGCGGTGATCCAGCATGGCCACAGTCAAATGGCTGAAGTAAAAGAGTGAATAGTCTTGAAGACAGTATAAAGAAGTCATTGGTGACTCAGTCAAGTACATGGCCTAGTGGTTAGGGTGTTGCACTCCTGATTGCGAGATTGTGGTTTCAATTCCCAAACTGGCTGTGCATTGTATTCTTCAGCAAAACATTTCATTTTATGTTGCCTCAGTCCACTCAG
This sequence comes from Octopus sinensis, assembly GCF_006345805.1. Taxonomy (NCBI): domain Eukaryota; kingdom Metazoa; phylum Mollusca; class Cephalopoda; order Octopoda; family Octopodidae; genus Octopus; species Octopus sinensis. The sequence continues at coordinate 62,561,874 of NC_043009.1, forward strand.
CTGCAAATGGGTAACCTTGTGAGAGATTAGCACACAAGGGTCAGATGGGGACTCAAGAAAATCACCCAAATGGAGGTCTCGCAAGCCATGTCTTTTATTCATCGATAGAACCGCGATTGATTAGGATTTGTTGTCCAGCCATGTCAAAGGTCATCATAATCATCAGTCCAGTGATCACCCTCTGCTAATGTGAAATGTGACAAAGTGTTTTGCTTAAATCCAGATATCTCAGTGGAAGAGACAATCCTTAAAATTAGAGGATATTAGAGATGTGAGAAGTGGCTGGAACAGCACTGGGTCAAAATCAAGGTTAGCCATTTGTATCAGACACACAAGTGGTTCAGTCAGCTCTCTCTCTCTCCCTCCCCCTCTCTCTCTCTCTCACTCACTCACTCACCCCCTTCTTCCTCTGTAATTTATTTGAATTCATTTTCTATGATTGATACATGTTCAAACTTCATGACTCTTTGTTTCTCTCTTCTCTCAGAAGTGTTTCAGTTATCTATTATTTTCTTTTTATGTTACTTTTATTCGTAGTTAACTCCTTGCCCTTATATATTGCACACTGTGTGTGTGTGTGTGTGTGTGTGTGCCTCTAGCCACTAAAGCTTTTTTTATTCTGTTTATTTTCTCATGTTCCTTTCTGTTGAAGAGGATAAACTTGAAACATAAAAGACTTTCTCACCTTCCCAAGCTTTAAACTAATATACCTGTTTGTTGTTTATACACCTGTCCTCTTTTTTTTTTTGTGAATTCCAACTATATATATATATATATATATATATATATAATATATATATATATATATATATATATATATATATATATATATATGCCAGCGCCACCTGACTGGCGTCTGTGTCGGTGACACATAAAAAGCACCAACTGATCGTGGCTGTCTGCCAGCCTGCTCTGGCCCCTGTGCCGGCGGCACATAAAAAGCACCCACTACACTCATGGAGTCGTTGGCGTTAGGAAGGGCATCCAGCTGTAGAAACACTGCCAGATCAGACTGGAGCCTGGCGCAGCTTCCTGGCTTCCCAGATCCCGGTTTAACCGTCCAATCCATGCTAGCATGAAAAATGAAAGTTCAACGATGATGATTATATATATATATATATATATATATATATATATCATCATCATCATCGTTTAACGTCCACCTTCCATGCTCTGAGTGAGAGACCCTTTGTTACCAGTAGGGGAAGAAGCTTTCTAAACTTTGCCCAGGCTATTCTTATTCTAGTGGTAACACTCTCTGAGCATCTACCCCCACTACTAACTTGGTCACCTAGGTAGCAGAAACTATCAACTGCTTATATATATATATATATATATACATGTAAGGAAAATAAGACTAGGTAGAAAATGCTAAAATAATTTTATCGTGAAATATATTTTGTAACAGTTAGTACCAGTTTCAGTCTTTTCAACTTTTTTCAACTATGAGTAAAACAAAGGTGGATATTAAGAAGAAAAACAATTAAATTTCAGAAAAAATTAAATGAAATGTTTTGTAAATATTTCCATAGTCTTCAATTTGTTTCTGCACCCATAAACACTATTCTTTCAGATCTGTTTCACAAAGGAAAAGGGAGAGAAACAGAAAAAAGGAAAATGCCCTACCTATTTGAAGACTATAGAAATATTTACAAAACATTTCATTTAATTTTTTTCTGAAATTTAATTGTTTTTCTTGTTTTACTCTTAGTTGAAAAAGTTCAAAAGACTGAAACCGATACTAACCATTACAAAATGTATTTCATGAAAAAAATTATTTTAGCATTTTCTACCTTGTCTTATTTTCCCTTTACATATCATCTCATGTGTTACTTTTCAACCTTCTACATATATCTACACAGACAGGAAGTAAATAGACGCCTTTAGTTTTCAAAATCTCTGATCTAAGTGTCTTAATATGTTTTCAGCGGTGTAGAATTTACAATGTAATTATTCTTTTTCATTCCAGGTGCCATTATATTAAACATTTGCGAAGAGTAACCATGCCACACATAAAAAATTTGGCAGAACTGTCAGATTTTCAAAGAATTTGTATTGTTGGGCAATCTGAGTCTGGCCTTAGCCAGCGAAAAATTGCCGAAAGTCTTCAAATTCCTCTTGTAACTGTTAATAGAATGATAGTGCAATTCAAAAGCCAAAGAAAAGAATTGACAGATTCTCATCCTGGCCGGCCTGGGCCCTCGGAAAGGAAGCTTCGCTGTTTGAAGACAATTGTGGAAAACAAACCCCATTCGATGGCTTCTGACATTGCAAAACAGCTAGGTGTTAGTCCAAGAACGTGTGTTACTTATCTGCATAAGCTTGGGTATTATGGGCAAGCAGCTAGAAGAAAACCTCTCCTTCAACCAATTAATATCATGAAAAGTAAGAAATGGGCTAAGGAGATGTCAGAAAAATCCAGTTCATTTTGGGATAGAGTGATTTTCTCAGATGAATCCAGATTTGCATTATTTTCAGACAGTGGATGTGTTTGGGTCTGGAGGCTTCCCAATCCAGAATTTGATTTGAAACGACTCCAACCAACTGTGAAACATGGCGGTATCTCTGTAATGGTATGGGAAGTTGTCACCAGCAATGGTTGTTCTGAGCTGATTGAATGTATTGGAACCATAAACTCTGAAAAATACATCGAAATGCTTAAGCAAGGACTACTTCCAATGTATTCACACAATAACATGACGAAAGATGAGTTTTTATTCATGGAAGATGGGGCTCCATGCCACACAGCGACGAGGAATCAACAGTGGCTGACTGAAAATGGGATCAAAAAGCTTCTTTGACCAACCCAATCTCCTGATGGGAACCCAATTGAAAATCTTTGGAGCATACTAGATAGAGCTACACTAAAAACTCGATAGAAACCTAAATCTAAAGATGAATTGTTTCGATTGTTGCGTGAAAAGTGGGCAGAAATTCCACAAGAGACAATCACAAAGCTCATCAGTTCAATGCCAAAAAGAGTTTCTGAATTAAAAACTGCAAAGGGAATGTCAATTAAATACTAAAGTATGTAGTCCTACCTATCGATTACATTTTAGTTGTTTGTTTTGTGTATTAAATAAAAGATTTTGAAAATTAAAAAAATCTATTTACACCCTGCATGTCTGTGTGTGTATATATATATATATATATATATATATATGCTTCATTTTTCTTCTTTTTCTTCATTTCTTTATTCAGTTTTTCCGGTCCTTTGTTTCATTGTGTCCTTAATTTATACCCTTCACATTTTCTCTATTTGTCTCCAATGATGGAATATCCCATATTTTGGGATGTCCCAGAAACAGCTGTAAGACTTTAAATTTTTATAATAATAGTAACATATATAACTTGAGATGTTTGTCTTGCCTTAACATTTGTTGTTTTCTTTAACAATTATGTATGTATATATATATATATATATATGTGTATGTGTGTGTGTGTGTGTGTGGAGGCGCATGGCCCACAACGCCCGGTCTGGGAATCGCTGTTTCGATTCCCAGACCGGGCGTTGTGAGTGTTTATTGAGCGAAAACACCTAAAGCTCCACAAGGCTCTGGCAGGAGGTGGTGGTGATCCCTGCTGTACTCTTTCGCCACGGCTTTCTCTCACTCTTTCTTCTGTTGGCCTGCTCGCTTAGCCAGTTGGGTGGCGTCACTTGAAGGCTAAAACAATGCGAAGCGCATTGTTACCAGAGATGTGTAGCAACATCTGATAGCCTCGTTGATCACGTGATATATATATATATGTTCTCTGTCTCTGTTCGATGCAAGACCAGCCACATCAATTGTAGACTTCATCCTCCCACTCGCACAAGTACAACCCACATCCTTCAAGTACATCCTGCTCTTATCTCGACAAGTATGACGCACCCACTCTCCCTATCTTGACAAATGTAACCTCTCTGCATACCCTGTTTTAACAAATCATTACAGGGTGGGAGCCACTACTACTCCATTTTTGACCCAAATCTGTTAAATATGCCAATCGTAAAAATTCATACACTCCTATTGAACCAACCATTTTTCTATAAGCTTCCCTCTTCTTGCCACCACACTGTAAATACTTTTAGCAACATTGCAGAGAGACATAGAAAGAAGAAAGATATTCCGACTGAAAAGACAGTAGCCCTGAATGAAATTCAGCATGGACAAAACATGGACTCAGCTAACTGCATAGAAGGCAACCCGTCTTGAAGCTACAAGATAATGCAAGATTAGTTCAAGACAATGTGATTAAATAAGCATTAGATTTATCAAAGTAATCTGAACACAAATGGATTAATGAGGCAACCGCAGGAGAAATTCTTAGCTTAGAACAAATATTCATTAATCTGAAGAAAGATTTGATATGCCCTGTAGCTTGGTGGTCAGTAAGAAAGCTTTTCAGCCCCCACCTGCTATAGTTCCTCCAAGCTATAAAGCAGAGAAGTTTAACATCAGCTGTCCATGGGAAATCTTTGCCTAATCTATCAAAGATTTAGACAAATTTTATACAGAGAAGCAAAACCTAGAACTGAGAAACTTCAAAGTTATTTGAATAACGGCAAAAGTTTTAGCGGGAAAGATGTCATGATATTATTGTCATCAGGGAAGTAAATATACTTGATATGCCAAAAAAAAAGGAAGATAAGAATTCCATATGATGTACCCAATGTAAATTGAGTGCACAAGAGGTATAATGAGCTCACAGGTAGAGTAACTGGAAAGGATATATGTGACAGATGCACAGGTGTGTTTAGCAGTTAGAGAACACGTAATATATTTCAAATACTTGGACTGTTGATATCTTCTCTTACCTAGATGACGTAATTAACAGTAAACACAGGTGCCCTGAGAGTGTAATAATCTAGCTAGGTGACATAAATTCGTGGTGGACAGGTGCTCTAAAAGCATAGTAACCTAGCTATGTGACCTAATTAATAGCGGATACAGGTGTCCTGAAAGTAATAACCTAGCTATGTGACCTAATCAACAGTGGATACAGGTGATTTGAAAGTGTAGTAACCAAAGTAAGAATGGAGTTGAAAAAGTTCTGAGATCTAGCGCTACTGGCAACAAAGAGATTCTCTCTCTGAAAGGCAGATTCTATAATGCTTGTGTGTGGAGTGTGATGTTGGTTGGTAGGAAGGAATACTTGGTCTTTGAATGGAAAGGATGTGTAAAATGTCTGGGTAGAAATGTAGCAAGCATGCTTCGTTGAAAGTGCAATAATAGTGTGCATGAATGATTCTAAATGAGCTGAGAGAAAAACTGGGTACAAGATGAGCCTGGTTGTGTACAAGAGGAAGATTTCTCTGGTACACACACATCTCATGCATGAAAATTCACAGTTGGGTGAAGAAGTACCACGGAACCTAAGTGCAAAAAGTCTGCGAAAGAGACAGAAATGGTGAAAGCTGGCTTCAGAAAGTAGAAATTCTTAAAGATGACAAAAGACCACAAGAACTTTGTGCTTGAAAAAAAAAACTTGTCCAACCCAAGGTAACATGGACAAAATGGATGTAATGATGATCTCCGTCTTCCAAGATTGTTTACCCAATCTTCTAAGCTGTTTTTCACAGCTATTCTGCATTCAACATTTCCTTTATTTTCTCTTCTTCTGTCTTGAGACAGCATTCACCCCGGGTGTGTTGAGCTGGCTTCATTCATCCTCAGTGCTGCATCTCTCACAAACACTGACCAGGCCTGGCGATTTGAGGCTAACGACTGCGTGATCTCCAACCACTCCTTATTCCAGCGGCAAATGCCGTAGATATGGGGGCCTAGGATGGGTTCCAGATCAGCCTTGACTGTCATCAGCCAGGTTCTTTGTTGTCCACCACATCGCTTTCGCCAACCCTGAAGAGGATCCGGGGCAATTGCTTCATAGATGAATTCAAACATTTCTCATGTACTTTATTTTCTGTAAAATACCAACTCAGTGCTTCAAAATTTGTTTATAAAAATGTTCTCACATTCCAAAAAGCTGTTATTTAGCATTATAAAAGACAGCATCTATTGTCAAGGGTCACTTAGCTTAATGCTGCAGAGTGTTCAACCAGAATGTTTAGGATTCATTTCTCTGTTGCAGCTTGATGGCCCTTTTTTTTTTTCTATCTTCTAAGGTGTTTACCCAATCTTGTAAGCTGTTTCCACAGCTATTCTACATTTGAGATTTCCTTTTTTTTTTTGTAAACTGTTTAACCCTTTCGTTACTGTATTTATTTTGAGATGCTCTGTGTTTCTTTCAATTACTTTAAATATAACAAAGAATTTAGTAAAATAACTTAGTTATCATTAAGCTAGTGTTAGGAACATAAATTGTGACTAAGGTTTGGTGGAAGATTTTAATTCAAATCTTATGAAAACAAAACATTTGTACTACAGAGCCAGAGGCAGTTTCAGCCAAGTTGGTATCAAAAGGGTTAAGAATGGTTTCTCTATTATATATTTTAACCCTTTTGTTACCATATTTATTTTGAGATGCCCTATGTTTCTTTCAATTACTTTAAATATATCATGGAATTTAGTAAAATAACTTGGTTATCAATCAGCTAGTGTTAGGAACATAAATTGTGACTAAGGCTTGGTGGAAGATTTTAATTCAAAACTTATGAAAACAAGACATTTGTACTCAGAGTCAGAGCCGGTTTCAGCCGGGTTGGTATCGAAAGGGTTAAGATATATACTCATACGCATGCAATAGCTAATCATAATTTCACTGTACATGTCTATACACATTCTACATCAGTATTTCTATTTTCAATCCAGGGAGGTGAAGAAGACAATATGGCTAAGTTGAGTTGTACCAATGTTTCAATATTTCTGCTGAATTTTCTTCAATAAGTGAGTATAGAATAAAGAAAAGATGGCAGTGACAACTTTCAAAGGTGACATGTTGCGGGAAGCAATCCATAAGGGTGACCTCAACAGTGTCAAACATTTGTTGGACATTGGAAACATCAATTTACAAGAAAGAGATGTGGTAAGATCTTTCCCTCCTAATATACTTTCTTTCCACTACACTTGTGTGTGTGTGTGTGTGTAGGTTTGGTGATGCAAACAGGAAGAATTGAATTTAAAACATAAATGTATGTATATATATATTAATACTTAGCAGAAGCAACAGAGTGACTCAAGGGCCGAGAGTTTCGCTTGATAAATGCTAACACATGAAACTCGCAGCCCTTGAGTAACTCTGTTGCTTCTGCTATATATACATACATACACACATATATATATGTGCATACACCCATATATATATACATACACACATATATATATATGATATATATATCATCATCATCGTTTAACGTCCGTTCTCCATATATATATATATATATATATACACACACATACATATAAATATATATAAATACATATATACATATATATATACACACATATATATACACATACATACATTACATATATATACACATATATATACATACATACATACACACACACACACATATATATATGTGCATATATATATATATATATATATATATATATATATATACATATACACATATATGTTTACATATATGCATATATATATATATATACTGGCAAGCAAGTAAGGCCATAGCCATGGCCTGTGCCAGTGTCGCATAAGAGTACCCTTCAATCATTGAGCAATAAACTGTGCTTGCAAAGACCTATTGAGTCAAGTGAGATCATTGTTGCGGCCGATGCCAGTACTGCCTGACTGCCTGTCTTCAGAAGGAGACTACTTCAAAGGAGATTAAATGCCAATTGAAATGTGTTGTAGTTATCTTTCTACAGCACCAATCCTGATGCTTTTCTATCAGACCCTGTATATGATTATACATGTATATTTATGCACACTCTCTTAAACGAATTTTTAATAATATTCTCTCTTTTACGTAACCCTAGGATGGTCACACCTTCTTAATGTTGGCTGCAGAAAAAGGGGACTTGAGAATTGTCCATGAACTTTTGGATGCTGATATGGATGTCAATGATGTTGATAATGTAAGTATTCTGTTCCTTTCCAAATTTCAACAGTATACGGCAACCAGTCATAGACCTTCCAATTATATACACACGCACACTGTTCATTTTATAACATTTTAAATTCCAGTTATATACACCCACTAATCTTTCACATTTCAATTATCACGATTCCAGCACCCTCCTCACGTGGCCATATGTCTTTCCGCTTTTAACTAAGCCATTAATTATATAGATATGTGTGTGTGTGTATATATATATATGCCTTGAGGACCCATCTGGATATCTCATCTCTATTGTCTTATTTGTTTACTGCCCACAAGGGGCTACACACAGAGCGGACAAACATGGACAGACAAATGGATTAAGTCGATTATATCGACCCCAGTGCGTAACTGGTACTTATTTAATCGTCCCCGAAAGGATGAAAGGCAAAGTCGATCTCGGCGGAATTTGAACTCAGAACATAGCAGCAGACGAAATACCACTAAGCATTTCGCCCGGTGTGCTAACGAATCCACCAGCTCGCCACCAGTATTGTCTGTCCCTTTGCAGTTCCTACTGATTATTCTCTCCCTTCCCTGTGGATAACCATGCAGCTCTTCTACAAGAACCTGTTCTATTCCCAACCTTCTCTCATTCTTTTACCCCTGTCCCCCTTGCAGCTCATAGGTTTACAAGGGCAACATCAGTAGTGCTGCTGACACATAAAAAGCACCCAGTACCACACTGTAAAGTGGTTGGCATGAGGAAGGTTATCCAGCCATTGAAACCAGAAACAGACATTGGAGCACAGTGCAGTCCTTGAACCCATCAGATCCTGTCATACCAGCATGGAACATCATCATCATCATCATCATCATTGTTTAATGTCCGCTAGCATGGGTTGGACGATTTTGACTGAGGGCTGGCAAACCAGATGGCTGCACCAGGCCCCAATCTTGATCTGGCAGTGTTTCTACAGCTGGATGCCCTTCCTAACGCCAACCACTCCAAGAGTGTAGTGGGTGCTTTTTACATGCCACCGGCACAGAACATGAATGTTAAATGGTGATGTTGATGATGATGTATGTATATCTGGTTATTAGGTTGATATATAGGACTATTGATTACATAGTCAGGAGTCCAAATGTTACTTCAGTTCTCCATACTTTGTGTCACGGCTCTTGGCAAGATTATTTTATTCTGCTTGCTTTATTTTGCCAGATTGGCAACGAGTACTTCCACTTTACAAGTAGTTTGTTGTACAAGGGGGATCTTGAATAAAAAAAAAGCATTGCTTCAACAATATGAAATATCCAAACTTGCATGAAATGTTTCTGGCTGTGGGGAAAATATTAGCTTGCTTGAAAACAAGTAAGGTTTGATGACAGGAAAGGCACCCAATTGCAGATAATCTGCCCCGATAAGCTTCATCCAACCCATGCAAGCATGGAAAAGAGGATGTTAAAATAATGATAATAATTCTTTAGTTACCTCTAAGTTTACCTTGATTCGTATGTCCCCATCTTGACTTTACACACTTTCAATTATTCAAAGACCACATGAGTTTCATGGAGGACAACAAACATCATGGGTGTCATCGCATGATGACACCCTCTGACTTCAATGAACAAATAAATAAAAAATATATATATAATTTTCCCCCCCACCTCTCCATTACTTGTTTCCAGAGTTGACCCTCGCTCCTCACTCTGCCACCACTTGTCTCAAATATCTACTTGGTCAGATATGTCTAACATATATTTTATGTCTATGGTCACAGGACAACTGGACAGTTCTTATGTATGCAGCTAAAGAAGGACATCAAGAAATTGTGATAGAACTCTTGGAGAAACATGCCGTTGTTGACCACAGAGATTTGGTAAGTTCTTGTATTTAGCACCAGATTAATTCTCTTTGAGTCTACCTGTGATCAGAGTTGTTTCAACTGCAATCATCATGTCTTTTATAAATGCAATGTATAAAGGATTATATTATCTAATGTATGGTGGTTATAACTGTTGTTGTTGTCGTTGTTGTTGTTGTTGCTGCTGTTGTTGTTGTTAAGCAACAAGATGGGTAAGGATGATTTAGGTGATGGTCTAGGGCTTAGGGGCGGGAGACTCCAGACCTTGGGGAAAAAAAAATTTGGTCGTCTTGTTGTAGTCGAGGACTCTTCATTGACGCCCGACACCACTGGGGGGGGGGGCGAGAATGTGATCGATAAAGCCGTGGGAATGTGCATTTGTACATGCAAGTACATCATCTGTTGCGATCGATACTACGCATATGCGAGAAAAATCCATGTGCAGTTTGCGCAAAAAAGGCGGTTGGCTTGAAATAATGCCACAAAATGGGACGGTCAGACAAGTTGTTTTGAGAAAATTTGGTTTAAATGTTTGACAACTCAGCATCGTCCATTGGATGGGGGTGGACGTTTTGCTCATTACATTATGTAATCAAACATCACAACGAAAACATTTTGACTAAAAGACATAATTTTAAAATGTGTTAAGCCATATAATTTCCATTATATTATCAATTCAAAATGTCTGTGACATAACAGAAATTGTGGAGTGACAGAATATATGTCTTATAGTTTTTACTAGCAGTATCACCTGGCGTTGCTCAGGTTTGTAAGGGAAATGACTATATAAGCATTTTTAGAGAGTTACTTCCCTTATATAACCCAAGCAAAAATCATTAAAAATGCGGAAAATTGATGGTAAATTTTTTTTTAAATCGTAGACACGCACTAATACCCAGAAGGGCTCGATATGAATGACGACTATAAGATACCCGCTTTTGGTTAAACTGCACTGCAAAATGTGGGAGTAGTTAGGAATCTAAATCGGAGGAGACAGAGTCTCACACACACACAACTTCAATTTTATATATCAAGATATTTCACATTTCGACATTCTGAGTTCAATTTCTATAATCAATGTTGCTTTTCATTTTCACCATAATTAGCTCAATCCTCTCTTCTGTCCATTTTCACTGGTTTTTAATCAAGATTAGTCTCCTAAATCACAACAAAGTGAATGTATGCTGATATATTGTCTCTGTTCTCGTTTAGTGTGGTTGGACTGCTCTGATGTGGGCCTGCTATCTTGGTCATCATAATATAGTGAAAGAACTTCTACAGAAAAATGCCAGTTGTAATATTAAAGCTGAGGTAAGATTTCATTTTAGTTTCAGTGCGAACCTTTTTTTTTGGTTTTGTTTTGTTTTTTATCATCTTTTTGGTTGCTTTTCAATTAAATTAATAATTAGCTTTTCGGAGATGTACTTGCATAGCAAGTGACCTGATCTAAGATCGTGTGCTGGAACGAAAACAATTGCAGCAGGGAAGGTGTTTATAAGCCATACAAAAACCGTTAGTTGCTACTGTTTAACTCCAGATCAGCTCTGAGAGGATCCAATTGTGCTTGCTGTTGTCTACCATCATTTTTTTCTCTCTACAGCCAATCTCTCTCTCTCTCTCTCTCTCTCACTGTCTCTCTCTGACCATTGCCTCTAGTTACCACCCTGCACTTCTTCTCTCTTTCTCTCTCTTCTATCATCTTCTAACCTCAATCACTCTTAAGAAACCAAGCCAAAGATGGAACCTATATGCGAGATATGGTTCTCTGTGTCACCTGTCTAAGAGGACAGTAGCTTTCAATGAGGACTGATACACATTATGACCGTCATCCAGTCTATACCTGTATGAAAGGCTAAATCTCTCTATATATAAAGCTGAAGTTGTCTGTGTATGGCAGGTTTGGTAGCCTTCAACTAACACTATCTCCTCCGAGACCCTGCGGCGCAAGTTCACCAAAATTGAGAGTATGATAGAAGAAGGCTTGCTCTTCCTTCCGTAGAAGATAAAATTGGAATCAGACCATGTTAACACCAAAAATTATTTACATCAAAAAGGTGCTTTTTTTCTATGAAAATCCCTATTTTTAATGATTTTTTGACTGCTGTGTCACCATTTTTCAGTGTATTTCAACCAGAGAAATGTTCACTTAAAGAGAATAACAAGCTACATAATGCAAAATTTTTACTTTTCGAAAATTCCTATTCTAAAGGGTCAAAACAAACCCAAGCAACGCTGGGCGATACTGCTAGTAATAATAATAATGATGATACTTACAAACACACACACACACACACACACACACTGCTGTTGTATCTGTTACCTCTTCCAGTATCCACACATGTATGTATAAGAACAGATACGTATGTGCATAAGCATAATCACGTGTTTACATACACACACACACACACACGACAAATTACTGTAACAGTAAAAAGAAATTAAAAAGAACAATACAATAAATTTACTGCAGAAACTTTCATTTCTGTATTTTAACCACTGTATCCATGGTAACCTTTATATCTATTTTCGCATTATTCTAATTACAGTATAATATGACGTGCCTTGCATGGAGTTCTGGGAGAGGCTACTCAGAGATCGTCTCTGATTTATTACACCATGGTGCTAAAGTTAATGCCACAGACAAGGTAATCTCTGTCTTTTCTCACTTTCTTGTTGGTTTTTTTATTATTATTTAGGACAGTAAGGTGATGAGCTGGCAGAATCGTTAGCACGCCGGGCGAAATGCGTAGCGGTATTTCGTCTGCCGCTATGCTCTGAGTTCAAATTCCGCCGAGGTCAACTTTGCCTTTCATCCTTTCGGGGTCGATAAATTAAGTACCAGTTACGCACTGGGGTCAATATAATCAACTTAATCCGTTTGTCTGTCCTTGTTTGTCCTCTCTGTGTTTAACCCCTTGTGGGCAATGAAGAAATAAGAATCGTTAGTGCATCAAACAAAATGCCTTGTGGTATTTCATCTGTCTTTGTGTTCTGAGTTCAAACTCCACCGAGGTCGACTTGGCCTTTCATCCTTACAGGGTCAATAAAATAAGGATCAAGTGAGCACTCGGGTTGATGTAATCAACTTAAACCCTCCCTTGAAATTGCTGGCTTTGTGCCAAAATTTGAAATCATCAATTGTTAGGCCTCATGGAGACAAAGTGACCAAGTTCCTTTTGAGTGTTGGGCCTCACAGAGGCAATGACCAAGACCTTTGGCATTATGTTGTGCTTGAGAAGAAGACCCTTCAAGATGAGCAAAATTGCAGTTGTAGCAGATACTGGTGTCACACAAATGGCACCTGTGCCAATGGTACATAAAAGCACCCATTACACTCTCAGAGTGGTTAGGAAGGGTATCCAGCATAGAAAACCATGTCAAATCAGACTGGAGCCTGGCACAGCCTTCCAGCATGCCAGCCTAGTCAAACCGTCCAACGTCGACAATGGATGTTAAATAAGGATGATGATGATATTTAGAATGGTAAGGCATGAAGCTGGCAGAATCATTAGTGCATCAAACGAAATGCTTAGTGGAATTTCTTTTGCCACTTTTTTTATTCTGAGGTCAAATCCCACTTAGGTCAGCTTTTACCTTTTGTCTTTTCGGGAGTGTGGTAGGAGAGTGATGTAATCAACTTGGGTCCCTCTCTTCAAATTGCTGGCCTTGTGCCAAGATTAGGAAGTGGTTAGCAGAATCATTAGAGTACCAACCAAAGTACCTTGCTGTATTTAATTATGTCTTTTTAGACTGAGTTCAAATCCCACCACAGTCAACTTACCCTTGCAGTCAATAAAATAAAGTACCAGTTAAATACTGGGGTCGATATAACCACCTGTCCCTTCTCCAAAATCTGTAGCAAACAGTACAAACAACACCCGAAGGAAATTCATTTCTTGGGTGCCAGAATGGCTGTGTTGTTAAGAAGCTTGTTCTGTAACCATGTTGTTTCAGGTTCAATCCCATTGTGCAGCAGCTGAGGCAAATGTCTTCTACTATAGCCCCAGGCTGACCAGTGCCTTGTGAGTGGATTTTGTAGTGCCAATGCATGAAACTCTTGGACCTTTAATCATTTTGTAATTTTTGTTGATTAATAATAAAGAAAATGTTTATACAGGTATGACTGTGTGGTAATAAGCTTTCTTCCCAACCACATGGCTCCGGGTTCAATCCCACTGCATAGCACCTTGGGTAGGTGTCTTCTACTATAGCCTCAGACTGACCAAAGCCTTGTGAGTGGATTTGGTACGTGGAAACTGAAAGAAGCCTGTCATATATATTTATATGTGTGCGTGTCTTTTTGTCTGTGTTTATGTCCCTGTAACTTAGTGGTTCGGCAAAGGTGACCAATAGAATAAATACCAGGCTTAAAAAAAAAAACAAGTACTTGATACAATTCATTTGACTAAAACTTCTTCAAGGCAGTGCCCCAGCATGGCCACAGTCTAATGACTGGAACAAGTAAAAGATAAAAGATACGAGATGCTTGTGTTTTGAGTTCTATTTTCCTGTTTGTATCCCCAAACCTTAATATCTTTTGTATATCCTCTGCATATCCTCTGTATATCCTCTGCATATGGTTGTCATATGTTGTTTGCTTGTTGTTGTTTCTCTGCTGCTTCACGGCTTTCATTGTCTTTCCAGTATGGAACAACACCATTGGTGTGGGGAGCTCGTAAAGGTTATCTGAACATTGTTGAAAAATTATTGGACCATGGAGCTGATGTGGATATCTCAGGAATGGTAAGTCAGTGCCTGGCATTTATTGACATTGTATATATTCAGCTTAGGGATGGGTTGCTTGGTTGATTAATTTGATAGATGGATAAAATGCAAGGCATGTGTGTGTGTGTATATATATATTCTGCTAGGAGTTGGTGTTAGGAGGGTATCCAGTTGTAAGACTCCTGCTAAAACAGTCACAGAAATCTGGTGCAAGCTTCTGCCTGGCCAGCTCCTATCAAACCATCCCAGCCATGCCAGCATGGAAGGCAGATGCTAAATGATGATGATGAAGGGCAGTGAGCTAGCAGAATCATTGCATGCCGGGCAAAATGCTTAGTGGTATTTCGTCTGCCACTATGTTCTGAGTTCAAATTCTGCCAAGGTTGACTTTGCCTTTCATCCTTTCGGGGTCAATTAAATAAGTACCAGTTACGCACTGGGGTCGATGTAATCAACTTAACCCCTTTGTCTGTCCTTGTTTAGCCCCTTGTGGGCAATAAAGAAATAGATATATATATATATGTCTGGAGTGAAGGATGTTGTCAAAGAATACCACCACGCAAAGCTATGTTGGGCCAGTTATGTCGCAAGGTCCACAGACAATCGGTGGACCCATGCATTTGTTGAACGGAAGAGACCACTTGGAACACCTCCAGTCAGGTGGGAAGAGGATTTAAGAAAAATGTTTGGAACAACATGAAGGAGAATGAAGCAAATGCTGTGGCCAGTGGAGCCAACTCAGCACCAGGCAGCCTGGCTGATCCAGGTGATTCAGGTGGTATATATATATGCGTGTGTGTATGTATAGGTGCAGGAATGGCTGTGTGGTAAGACGTTTGCTTCCCAACCACATGGCTCTGGGTTCAGTCCCACTGCTTGGCACTTTGGGCAAAGGCCTTCTACTATAGCCTCAGACCAACCAAAGCCTTGTGAGTGAACTTGGTAGAGGGAAACTGAAAAAATCCCATCATGTGAATAAAGTACTGTATGAATCAGCTGAAATTGCAAAGATAATCTGGTACTCAACTGAGGAAAGAAAACTCCGAATGACCCATCCTTGTTTTCTTTGTATCGTTTGTCTGGATGTTTTGTTGTCCCATTTTTGTATCACCTAACTATCTGGATGTTTTGCGATCTTGTCCCATTTTGTTTATATATATATATCATTATCATAATGTTCGTCATTTTTATTGTAGAATTCATGGACAGCCTTACTTGTTGCTACTCGTGGTGGTTACACAGAAATTGTGCACAAATTAATTGAGAGAGACCCCCATGTTAATGCAGTTGATAAAGTAAGGAAAGATTTTTTTTTTCTTTTGACATTTTAAAAATAATTTCTCTAAAGTCTTAATCATTTTATTTTTTTAATCACCTTCAACTCTTTAGTTTAACCACATTCAAAGTTAATTTACATGCTTAGAGGAAAATATGATTGTTGTTTGGAGAAGAGGGATAAATAGGAGCATGTTTCAGTCTATTAGCCATCATCAGTGTAGTATATCTACTGAAGCTCATTTAAGCAATTAACAAAGATTTTTTACGGGTATGGATGTGTGATTGGGAGCCTGATGCAGCCCTGAGGCTTGTCAGATCCTGTCAAACTGTCCAACCCATGCCAGCATGGAAAATTAATATCAAATGATGAGGGTGAGCCACATGACTTTTGGGGTTCAGTCCCACTATACAGCATCTTGGGCAAGTGTCTTGTACTATAGCCCCAGGCCAGCCAAAGCCTGTGAGTGGATTTGGTAGATAAAAAGTGAAAGAAGCTTGTCTTGTGTGTATGTGTGTCTCTGTGTGTGTGCATGCATGTATGTTTGCATGTATGTGTGCCTGTGTGTGTGCATGTGTATGTGTACCTCTGTGTGTATATGCACCTTTGTGTGTGTGTGTGTACATGTGTGCATGTGTATGTGTGCCTCTGCATGTGTATGTGTGCCTTTGTTTGTGCCTGTCCGTGTATACATTTATTTGGAAAGAACAGAGACCAATGGAATAAGTATCATGCTTACAAACAAGTGTTTGGGGTGTTGGTCTGTTTGGCTAAAATTCTTCAAGACAGTGCTCCAGCATGGCCACAGTCCAGTGACCAAAACAAGTAAGAGATCAAGGATGAAATTAACTGATTCTTTTGAGTTATTTCCTTTAGTTTGTTTTTATTATTATTATTATTATTATCATCATCATCATCATCATCGTCATCATCATTATTATTATTATTATTATTATTATTAAGGCTGCGAGCTGGCAGAATCGTTAGTACGCTAGATAAAATGCTTAGTGGTATTTCGCCCATTGGTACGTTCTCAATTCAAAAGTACCAGTTAAACACTGGGGTTGATGTAATTTACTCATCCCCCCCTGCCCTCAAAATTGCTGCCCTTGTGACAAAATTTGAAACCATTATTATTGTTGTTATTATTATTATTATTATTATTATTATTATTAATTAGTGGCCAAAAAATATTTATAAACTCTTTTTCTATATTAAAAATGTTTGTCAACCAGCAAGGTGGCATTCAGTAGACTGTACTATGCTGATGAGATTAAATAGGCTGAAACAGATACATAGTTGTCCCTTGATTGCAAGTAAATTTAAAGGAAGGTTTACCAATAGACTTTCCTTTAAATTAACTTTGAAAGGTTACTTCCTTGAAATTATCTCCCTTTACTTTGAAGTGTGCTCACCATCGCTGCTAGGTTTGTTTGTCTTCTTTCTCTAATTAAGAGCGGGATTTAAATAATTAAGAATTTTTGACATACATCATTTTGTACGTCAACCCTTAACTTACCCAAATTTATGGCATTGATTCATTTAACTTATTCTATTTCTCTTTAATTATGCAGATTACACTGGCCCAAAATTATTCATAACTCTTTTTCTATTTATAAAAATCTTTTTCGTATGATCAAACACATGTAAGAGTAGACTATAGTCTGCTGATGAGGTCTAATAGACTGAAACATGTCCTTGGTTGTCCCCTACCTGCATGGCAAGGATCTGATATTCTCCTTTTCATCTGATCTTTGAAGAAACAAATTGAACCAATTTATTTTCTCCTCTGCATGTAAATTGATTGAGAAATTAATTAATTCCTTAGTAGCATTTCTTCCAGCTCTGTACGTTTCTGAGTTCAAATTCCACTCATGTCAACTTTGCCTCTCACCTTTTCAGGGCCAGTAAAATAAGTACCAATTAAGTACTGGGGTCGATTACATCAACCCCAAAAGTAGAAAAATATATTTAATTGTCATAAAAGTCTTGGTTTATATTTTTAAGATGTTGTGAGGGTCAGAAATTATATAAATTGTTTCTTGTTTGTTTTCCGTAAACAGAAATCAGTTAACAATTTTGTTCATGTTTTGTTGTGTTTTGTTTTGCTATTTTTCATTTAATTTTTCATTAAATTCTATGAATAACCAATGCTATTTGTCTGCTTTGTTTCCTTTAGGATGGTTTCACAGCCCTTGCTATCAGTGCCAAAGAAGGTTACACTGAAATCTCGCAGGCTCTTCTAGCCAAAGGAGCTTATGTTAACATCGTTGATAAAGTTAGTCACATTTTCACTATTTTACTCTTAATATTTCCAATATTTTGTGAAGTTTTTTGTTGTTGTTTGTTGATGTCTATCACTACTAGAAAATATAATTATAGATAATAACTATATATTGATTTTAGGAAGGCATTCAACCATAAAAACCCTGCCAAAATAGACAGTGGAGCCTAGTGCAGTCTTCTGCCTAGCCAGCCACTGTCTCCTACCTAGCCAAACCCTGTCTTCTGCCTAGCGAGCCCCTGTCTTCTGCCTAGCCAGCCTCAGTCTTCTGCCTAGCCGGCCCCTGTCTTCTGCCTAGCCAGCCCCTGTCTTCTACCTAGCCGGCCCCTGTCTTCTACCTATCTGGCCCCTGTCTTCTGCCTAGCTAGATCCTGGAAAATGGACGTCAAATAACAATGATGACGATGATGACGGGCATGGCTGGTAGGCATAGACGTGGTTGTATGGATATAAAGTTTGCTTCCCATGCACATTGTTTCAAGTTCAGTCCTACTACATAGCACCTTGAACAAATGTCTTCTACTACAAGCCTGGATCAACTAAAGCATTGTGAGTAGGTTTAGTAGATGGCAACTGAGCGAAGCCCATTGTGTGGGTGTGTGTACTCGTGTCCTGGCATCACATGATGGGGAAATATTATCTTGCAGGCAGTGATGAAAACTAATCAGAGGAGGCTGAACTTCACAAAGAAGGTAATCAGATAACTACAAGCATCAAGATGCTATCCTGAAGAAGACCTATCCTGCCCAGGCAAGCATGGAAAAACAGGCATAAAATGTTCATAAAAGTTGTGTGGATATAGATAGATAGATATTGATTGATACAGGGATGGAGACTTACATACAGGACTTTAAGTTTCTCTTTCAACAATTTTGATGATTGTTGCTCATTTTCAGCTATACTTGATTGTGCCACACGCACTGGACTTGCACAGCTGATATTGAGGTCTACTTCCGTTGTCATCACCACATGGTTTGCTAGTATGTATATCATCATCATCATCATCCAGTGTTTTAAATCCAGGTTTTATCCCCGTTAATGGGGGTGGCTGGATCTACCTCAATGCCATAGCAACTGAGGTAGGCAGGTGCAGCCCACCCCAAACTTTCGGCTGGCTGGCACCCATACTCCTTTGCTATCATGAGGCATTTTTGGAGCTGGATTTTCTACAGAGGCATGCCCTTGTTTACTCCCAACCTCAGTTTCTAGACATGAATGGTCCAGAGACCAAGGCCTCTACCATGATTTTTAAGAAATGTGGTGGAAAACTAGCTCAGGAAGGTGGGGACGCTACTCCCTGAGACCCCTTTTGGAGCCCACACACACTGTCTTATGATGTGAGGTGATGGTGATATATAGTTTGGTAGAGGAAGACCAAAGGAATAAATGGCAATGTTTCATTCCATTCTGGGAACTGATAAGATGACAAAGGATTGAAAAGGTTAATATGTTGTATTACATGAAATCCAGTCTAACTAATAGACGTAGATATAATTTTACGATGATAAATGTATAATTAGACTTGAGTTTATATTGGTTAAATATTTCTGTCATTTTCTGTAATCCTTAAAAAAAACTTAATCCCTTTAGCATTTAAACCAATCATATCGGGTCCAAACATTCTTCTTCTTTTATATTCAAACCAGTGAATTCCAGCCTCTCACACCTACCCTACAATGTCATTCTCAAAATAACAATCACATCATCAAAGTCTCAAAGCTACAAGATAATGCATGATTAATTTAAAACAATGTTAATGAATAATTATTCATCTGAATTCTAAAAGGTTAAACCATACCAAAGAAAAATCCAAATTTCAACAAACTTCCTAAAATATCTTTAACCTTTTTGTTACCATATTCTTTTGAGATGCTCTGTGTTTCGTCCAATTACTTTAAATATAACAAAGAATTTAGTAAAATAACTTAGTTATCATTCAGCTAGTGTTAGGAACATAAATTGTGACTAAGGCTTGGTGGAAGATTTTAATTCAGAACTTTTGAAAACAAGACATTTGTACTACAGAGCTGTTTCAGCTGGGTTGGTATCAAAAGGGTTAAGAATGGTTTCTCTATTATATATTTTAACCCTTTTGTTACCATATTTCTGTTGAGATGCTCTGTGTTTCTTTCAATTAATTTTAAATATAACAAAGAATTTAGTAAAATAACTTAGTTATCATTAAGCAAGTGTTAGGAACATAAATTGTGACTAAGGTTTGGTGAAAGATTTTAATTCAGAAGTTGGAAACAAGACATTTGTACTACAGAGCCAGAGGCGGTTTCAGCCGGGTTGGTATCAAAAGGGTTAAAGAATTGTCTGATATTGTTGTTTCTATTTTTTCTTCTTTTTTTTTTCTGTCCAGGCGAGTGATACAATATTGATTCATGCTGTGAAAGGAGGTCACGTTGATATCGTCAAGGCCTTGCTTGGTAAACATGCTGATGTAGATATTGCTGGTTCGGTGAGTATTGAACATTTCTCTATTACTGGAAGACTATAACAATGTAATTCCCCTTCACTAATGACATGTGTGTGTATGTTTATATATGTATGTATATGTGTATATCACTGAATCAATCAAACTATCGAACATTGCCATTCACCACTGGACACAATGTCCTTCCTCACGTTGTTGTAGTTTTCAAATGATGCCAACCTGCTGGTTAGGCTGACAGACCAACATTTACCCTGAATGGAACACCAGTTCATCACAGGGTTAACGATTGACAGCTGACCGGACTGGAGCAATGCCCAAGAAGACAACACACTGCCAGACTAGGAACTGAAACCATGATCTTGCAATCGTGAGTGCAACTCCCTAACCACATGGCCACATGCCTTCACATATACTTATAATACTGTAAAAGTTGTGACTGTATAGTTAGGAAGTTCACTTTACAAGCGCATGGTTCTGGGTTCAATTCCTGTGTACTGTACCTTGGCAAGTATTTCTACTGTGGCTTCAAATTGACCAATGTCTTGTCAGTGGAATTTGGTAGACAAAGCAGTGTGTGGGTGAATACATACAAGGTCTGATCAATAAGTATCCGGACTGTTGCCATAGTAACGAAGCTAAAGCACACAGAGTGAAGTCACTTGGCACAGATTGACCTTGAACTCTGCTGTGCATGTACATCATCATCATCATCATCATTTAACGTCCGCTTTCCATGCTAGCATGGGTTGGACGATTTGACTGAGGTCTGGTGAACCAGATGGCTGCACCAGACTCCAATCTGATCTGGCAGAGTTTCTACAGTGGGATGCCCTTCCCAACGCCAACCACTCTGAGAGTGTAGTGGATGCTTGGCAACGGCCACTCTCAAATGGTGCTTTTTATGTGCCACCTGCACAGGAGCCAGTCCAGCGGCACTAGCAACTAAGTTTTAATGTTCTAGCTCACCTCCCTTGTTTACAGCAGTTTTACTTTAGTTTCACGGATGCTGCCTTTTTACTGTCAATCTCATCATTGAAAATGCAGTGATGTCGTAATTGGCCCCTTGGCCTCTGTAATTCTCTCCCGTAGCAGGAACTAGATTTAATGTGTCATGGTTTAGAAACACAAGGCAGTGGTTGGTATTTTTTATCCAAACTGACAACCATGTGGTCAGTAGCCCAGCACTTTCACTTCACAGCTATTTTAGAGCCCTTCATTGTGGATGTCATTTGAAGTAATAAAAACACACCTTAAACATATAAATATTATTATGATTCCAACATACAAGCATCATCACATATGTTATGAACAAGCAAAACGAAAATGTCTTTAACATTTGTACATTGTCACTTGTCTCTCACTGAACACCTTTTTGATCTCCATGTGTCTAACACACGTGGACATGCCTACAAAGTCAGAAAACAACACAGCTCCCATGACTTTCGGAAACATTTTTTCACGCTCAGAGTTGCTGAAGCATGGAATAAACTGCCTGCGTCAGTTGTTGACTGCCATGACACTGCATCCTTTAAGGCCCTCATGCTTTCCGAAATCCGCCGAAACTACACCTGATTATATATACACTTTAGATGAGTTGTAGTGCACCTGAGCACTGTACACAATTATTATTATTATTATTATTATTATATCAGCGTGACATTTCCCTCTCACATAAATATCATCAATGTCCTATAAACGTGATCACATCTCTCTAAAATATAAATACATAAACATTATTACATATCTCATATGTGAGGCTAGGTCGGAATCTAGGACAAGTTAAAAAAAAAACTAAACAATGGCGCAGGAGTGGCTGTGTGGTAAGTAGCTTGCTTACCAACCACATGGTTCCGGGTTCATTCTCACTGCGTGGCACCTTGGGCAAGTGCCTTCTACTATAGTCTTGGGCTGACCAAAGCCTTGTGAGTGGATTTGGTGGACGGAAACTGAAAGAAGCCTGTCGTATATATATATATATATATGTATGTGTGTGTATATGTTTGTGTGTGTGTTTGTCTCCCAACATCGCTTGACAACAAATGCTGGTGTGTTTACGTCCCCGTAACTTTGCAGTTCGGCAAAAGAGACCGATAAATAAGTACTACGCTTCTAAAGAATAAGCCCTGGGGTCGATTTGCTCGACTAAAGGCAGTGCTCCAGCATGGCCACAGTCAAAAGACTGAAAAGAGTAAAAGAATGCACTGTGTGTGTATCATCATCATCATCGTTTAACGTCTGTTTTCCATGCTGGCATGGGTTGGACAGTTCAACTGGGAAGCCAGGAGGCTGCACCAGGCCCCAATCTGATCTGACAGTATTTCTACAACTGGATACCCTTCCAAACGCCAACCGCTCCGAGAGTGTAGTGGGTGCTTTTTACATGACACCAGGACTGGGGCCAGAGGAGCTGGCATCAACCATGATCAGATGGTGTTTTTATGTGCCACAGGAGTTAGCATCGACCATGATCAGATGGTATTTTTTACATTTCAGCGGCACTGGCATCATCCGCGTTTGGATGGTGTTTTTTATGTGCTACTGGCACAGAAGCCAGAGGAGCAGGCATCGACCACGTTCAGATGGTGCTTTTTACATGCCACCGGTACAGAAGCCAGTCAAAGCGGGACTGGCATCATCCACGTTCGGATGGTGCTTTTTATGTGCTACCAGCACAGAGCTCACAACTACAATTTGCATTTGATTTGATATTTTGATATTGCTGATGTTGATGTATGTTAAGAGAAATCTATAAATTTACCCTTTTTTGTTTTACAATGTTGTTCTTGCTGTTGATGATGGTGATAATGTATCCAGGAAGGTAAAACTGCACTCTACTGGGGCATCGATAAGGGCTACAATGATATTGTCAAACAACTTCTGGCTATGGACCCTGACCTGGAGATCTGTAACAAGGTTAGTTGGCCATATTTCTTTGTTTATCTCAGTAGTGGTGGTCATGTGGCTAATTACTGGTATTCATGTGTGTGTGAGGTGGACTGGCAAGTATGTGTGAGACTGTCACATACA
Organism: Octopus sinensis; assembly: GCF_006345805.1. NCBI lineage: Eukaryota > Metazoa > Mollusca > Cephalopoda > Octopoda > Octopodidae > Octopus > Octopus sinensis. The sequence goes on from NC_043009.1 coordinate 62,585,436, forward strand.
GAATGGTGTGTGTGTGTGTGTGTGAAGTTGTCACATGTGAAATGTTAGGAATGTGTGTGGGTGAACATTTTTTCGGTGGGTTTAAGTGGGTTTGTGTTATGCCAGTATGGTTTGTAGTTCTGTTGGTGTGTGGTGTTTGCAGTTGTGTTGGTGTGTGGCGTATAGTTGTATATTGTTGTTATTTAGCTCCAAGTCAAACCTATAACCAAAGGCAACTCAACCATGACCTCCCCATCTGTAACTGGTATGATGTAGTGATGCAGTATGTGGATTACAAGAAGACCTCCCTCAACCAATGCAGGACAAAGGACAATGGCATGTTGATATATGGATGAAGACAGTGAAATGCTGGAGAGAGAGAGAGAGAGAGACCAAGGTAGATGTAGGAAGAAATGTGAATACTGGATTTCACAATGTTTAGACGAGTTGACAGAAGATGAAAAGAAGTGAGAACATCTTGTTTTCCAGACTCTGCCAACCCATACTAACATCAGAAATTGCCCCTTAGAATGGAGAGAATGATAATTTGATGTTTGAATGTTATTTGTATTGTGATAACATCAATTAAGTGTACATATTGAAGGAGGTAAGCTATAAAACACATACCTGGGAAGCACCCCTCTTCTGTTGCTGCAGAGAAGATCGCTGTTTGTTGTGTATGATTTTTTTCCTTATTTGAAGTGTTTGTGTGTGGCATATAATGTTTTGTTAATGTGTACCGAGTATATAAAATGTTTTGTTGTAGTATGGAAGGAAGAGAAGATCATAGAAATGACCATATTTGATGGCATATAAGATGCACTTTTTCCCAAAAAAAGGTGTTTCAAAAAATCACCCTTGGCTCTATGTATAAGGTTGGGCTTGCCATAAGCTTTAATGAGCTAAAAACGTTTTCCTTAAATAAGAGCTGCTGGAATTGGGGAGCATCAAATATGCCTGTACATCTTTAATGCCATCAAATGCAATGTACATACATACATACATACACACACATACACATAAACACACATACACACACGCACACATACATACATGACCTCGTGTGTACCGTTGGCGATTTTTTTCCTCTGTCTTCCCTTCTCTGGATCTTTCCTTCTCCTATGTTTCCGACGAAGAGCTCCGCTCGAAACGTTAAACCCTCCTTCTTTCCTTCTTTCCTGAGCGTCCAATAATACTATATTTGTTCCGCGTCCTCGCGTTGTTGTGTTTTTTTGTGCTTTCTTGTTTGGATTAACTTTATATATATATATATGCACACACACACACACGCACACATATACATACATATATATAATCAAATTATTATTTGCTTTACATGAAGGATGGTGACACTCCGTTACTGAAAGCTGTCCGACATCGAAATGAAGGATGTGTGTATATGTTGCTGGAAAAAGGAGCCAAAGTATCAGCTGTCGACAAGGTTAGTGTGAATCGTCCATTTCAGTGAAGGCTTGAGCAGTTCAATCTCTTTTCTCTTCAGCATATATTATTAATTTAATTGACCTTTTTTGGCCTGAAAATCTCAACCTGTATACACCAGTGTATCTATTCCTGTTCCTATAAATTTGTATATATCTAATTATTTAATTTGTTACTTTATATTCTCTATAATTTATGACATAAAACTCTAAAATTTTTCTTCTGCCAAAACTATATTCTATCTGACTCAACTGTGTTCTATTGTCTTGCTAACAGAAAGGGGACACCGCCCTTCATATTGCTCTGCGGGCACGGAGCAAAAGAATTACCGAGATGCTATTACGGAACCCCAAAAACAGCCAGCTGTTATACAAGGGCAACAAAGTAGGGGAGACACCTTATAGTATTGATGCCTATTACCATAAAGGAATACTAACACAGATCTTTGGCCACAGTAAGTAAGATCTCTTGCAGTTGTCTCATATACCTTGTTATTCACACCTGCACATAAACACACCTGCACAAACACACCTGCACAAACACACTCATCTCCATCACCATTTAATATCCGTTTTTCATGCTGGAATGTGTTGGACAGTTTTACAGGAACTGGAGAGCTGCACCAGGCTCCTATTGTCTGTTGTTTTGGTATCATTTCTACAGCTGGATGTTCTTCCTGATGCAGAGTGCATTGGGTGCTTTTTACATGGTCCCAAAATTAATGCTTTATATGTGGCACCAATGCAAGTGCTTTATATGTGGTGCCTGGATGGGTAATTTTTATGTGGCACAAGCATGGGTGCTTTATATGTGGCACCAGCACAAGTGCTTTGTATGTGGCACCTGGATGGGTACTTTTTATGTGGCACAAGCATGGGTGCTTTATGTGGCACCTGGATGGGTACTTTTTATGTGGCACAAGCATGGGTGCTTTATGTGGCACCTGGATGGGTACTTTTTATGTGGCACCAGCCTGGATGCTTTATATGTGGCACCAGCACAAGTGCTTTATACGTGGTGCCTGCATGGGTACTTTTTACGTGACACCAGCACGTAAAACAGTATCACAAGATTCATAGTAACTTTGTTTACATTCATTTTGAAGTGAGGATTTCTCTGAAATAAGGGAGAAAAGTTCAACCCTTCTTCTATCATTCATTTGTCTTTTATAACGGAATCATTACATCACTGGACTTTGGACTTTTCAACAGGATTTTAAAAGTTAATTCTACCTCACAATTATTTAAACAATTGTTCTCTCCACATACCTGTGCATCACTACTGCTCACCTCTACATAAATGCTATCCCACCTGTCCCACATTCATCATCATCATCATCATCATTTAACATCCGTTTTCCATGCTAGCACAGTTTGCACGGTTCGAGCAGGTTCTTAGAAGCCAGGATGCTGCACCAGGCTCCAGTCTGATCTTGCAGTGTTTCTACAGCTGGATGCCCTTCTTAACGCCAACCTCTCCATGAGTGTAGTGGATGCTTTTTACGTGCCACCGGCACAAAAAAAATATTTCTATTCAATTTCTATTCTGCCCTTGTATACACTGATGCCTCCTACACCTGTACATCACTGCTATCACCACCCTCATGCACCCACATATACACCACTTCTTACCCACACCTATGTACCATTTCCCATTACTTATACCCCACCACTTCTCCATCTATCTCCTACTTATGAGGGGGTACTGAAAAGTTCCTGACTTTGAGGGTGTCATGAAAAGCCTGGTTGAAGGCCCACCCTTTCCAAGTCCTTTTACAGGGTTTATAAGAGCTGAAGGACCACTGCAATAAGTGTGTGAATTTGGGAGGGGAATATGTTGGATAAAATCACAATTAACTGAACCTCCTGTATTTTCTTTTACCCAAAGCCAAAAACTTTTCAGCACCTTCTTGTATATACCAATCCTCCATATCTATTAATTATATTCTTTAAAATATTTTGCTATTTCCAGGAAACCTGAATGCTAACGATGCTGAAAACCTTCTTGGTTATGAAATCTACAGTAGTGCCTTGGCAGACGTATTGAGTGAACCGTCATTAAGTATGCCGATAACAGTTGGACTCTATGCAAAGTGGGGCAGTGGGAAATCTTTTTTAATCAACAAATTACAAAGTAAGTTTGAATTGTTCAGAGGGGACCTGAATTGACTTTGGTGATCCTAATACCTTGATCATGGTTCCTAACCATTTTTTTAACCTCTGGGTCCCTTTGTTTCCTATTTTGTTCAGGTGGACCCTCATGGACATTCAATGTTTAATAAAAATCCCGTTATATTTTTATGATTAAATATTATTAGGAATTGTCTAAACAAAAACTCGTTAAGACATTTTGTGCATTGCAGAAGTAATTATCAATTTATTGCGCATACATTTTAACAACAAAATCCTATGTGGACCCCCCCCCCCAAGAGTCTTATGGGCCCCAATTGAGGACCACTGCTGTGCTGAGTAGCTGAACTGTTTTAAAATATTAATCATAGTATGGAGGTTAATTGACGTAACTTGATATCTCCCTCATAATGTAGAAAATAGCTGATCGTGTTTTAAAACCTATGTCTTGATATAAAGGCTGGCTAATACCAGGCGGGCCAAAAGTCACACACACCTAAACATTTGACATTTTATTTATATTACGCTGTTGTTGTTGCTGCTGCTACTACTGCTGCAGTTGTTGTTGATGCTGATGCTGTTGTTATTGTTGTTGTTGTTATTATTATTATTAAGAATGGCAGAATCGTTAGCACACTGGACGAAATGCTTAGCAGTATTTCACCAGTCGCTATGTTCTGAGTTCGGATTCCGCCAAGTTTCACTTTGCCTTTCATCCTTTCGGGGTCGATTAAATAAGTAACATCTACACACTGGGGTCGATGTAATCAACTTAATCCCTTCCCCCAAATTCGAGGCCTTGTGCTTCCAGTAGAAAGGGTTATTATATTATTATTTAAGAAGGCGGAAAGCTGGCAGAATTGTTAGCACACTGGACGAAACGCTTAGCAGTATTTCACCAGTCGCTACATTCTGAGTTCAAATTCTGCCAAGTTTAACTTTGCCTTTCATCCTTTCAGAGTCGATAAATTAAGTACCAGTGAAACACTGGGACCAATTTAATCGACTAGTCCCCTCCCACAAAATTTCAGACCTTGTACCTTTAAGAGAAAGGATTTTTTGTTGTTGTTGTTGTTCAGTGAGAGAGCAATGCATGCCGTCAAAGTGACACTGGGGTAAAATGTTGTTATTGTTGTTATTGTTATTATAACGAAGTTTACTGCAATAAAATGCTGTGTTAAAATCTTCATCACTGTTTTCCCATTATTTTACAGAGGAGATGAAATCTTTTACACAACAGAATCAGAAAATCAACTTCCATTTCACAAAAACTTTGATATTCTTCCTCTTCTTCTTAAACTTTATCATCGGGTTTGGCCTCAGTTTAGCTTTCAACTGGATTGTTGGGATCAGTGTTGGATTTGGATTGTTATTCTTACAGGCTATCGTTTTTGGTACGTATTTTACAGTACTCTCTTTGCAGTACAAAATATATATACTATTTATCTTTTTGATAGTTATATATATTTAATAAATAAATTTTTTTAATAAATAAATAAATAAATTTTTTAAAAATCAAAATTTAAAAAATTTAAAAATTAAATAAATAAATTAAAAAATAAATATATATATATATATAAAATTTTATAAATATAAATTAATAATTTTAAATATTTAAATTTAAATTTAAATAATTTAAATTTTGAATTTTATATTTTATATATTTTGTATATTATATTAATTATTTTATTTCTATGTTTTAGTTTATGTTTTTCACTGTTTGATTTGCCTAATAGTGGTTTTATCTCTAATTTAATTTATATTTATACATATATATATAATATATATATATATATATTATATATATATAAATGGGAAAAGCTGGTTTTTTGGATTATCTTAGGTTTCCTGTCCATAAAGGGTGTGGCTTTATGGTGTATCGCCAGATCCCAAAAATTTATAGGAGGTCTTAGGCCAACAGGTTTTTGGGATCTGACAATACACCATAAAGCTAAACCCTTTATGGATGGGAAACCTAAGGTAATCCCATAAACCTGCCTCCCCCATCTTTAATATATACTGCTCTACATCTTAGAATGTGCTTCTTCTTTCGGATATGTGTGTATATGTATGTATGTATGTATATATATATACACACACACACACATACATACGCACATACAAACAAAAATTTGTGTGTGTGTGAGTGTCTTTGTTCTCCACTGCTGCTTGACAACTGGTGTTAGTGTGTTTACATCCCCATAACTTAGCAGCTCGGCAAAAGAGGCCGATAAAATAAGTACTGGCATCAATTCATTCAAGTTCTTCAAGACTGTGCCCCAGCATGGCCACAGTCTAATGACAGAAACAAGTGAAAGATAAAAGATAAAGATGAACGTATGCAGACTCATACATTCAGAAAAATATGTTGATAATAATAATAATAATTTGGTGATGATGATGTTGATGATGATGATGATGATGAAATATATATATATATATATATATGATGGTGATATATATATATATACATGGGCCTGGGTATCTTGGTGGATTCCTCCTTTTCGCCTTCGGCCCAGTGCGTCCATGCTGCCAACAAAGCACGCGGAATTCTGTTCTTGATTCGACGTTCATTCGGAATGCTCACAGCAGCCATATTCCTACCACTCTATGTCACGCTGGTGAGACCCATATTGGAGTACGGGATTCAAGCCTCTTCTCCTTATCTCCTCAAAGACATACAGTACCTCGAAAGAGTCCAGAAGCTGGCTACCCGCATGGTTCTTGGTCTCAAGCATTTGTCTTATGAAGAAAGGCTAAGGACGCTCGACCTTTATTCTCTAGAAAAACGCTGCCGCCGTGGTAATCTCATTCTTGCTCACAACATCATATGCGGAAAGTGTAACCTCTCGAAAGAGCTGTTCTTCACTCCTGCTCCAGAGCGTCGGCTGCGGGGTCGTTCCGAAAAGCTCTACCTGCGACAATTTCATCACAATCAAAGGATTGGAGCTTTCTCCGTCCGGGTTGTGGATCCATGGAACAAGCTGCCAGACGAGATGGTGAAGATGCCGACGACCACTTTGTTCAAAGTCTCCCTTGACCTCAAGTGGCCTGAACTCTTTACATGAACACCACCCTGTACTTAACTCCATGTCCCCCTACATGGCCTTGCTATTTGCTTTTGAGCCAAAAATTAACTAACTAACTAACTAACATGTGTCTATGTTTATATTTTCAGCTGTAATCAAATATTTTACTCACCGTTACTCCAACCAGTTCACTTTACGCATATCATACAGTTTCCAACGACAGATGAAAAGTTTGAAAATGTTGCTGTACTTGTTGTTTTGGAACCCTCGCAAGCTGAGCTCCAATGAAGTACCTCACGTCAGGTAAGGCTCAATGCTTGCTTAAGGGCAAATTTAAATTCTTTACCTGTCAACTAATTTTCACTCACAAGACATTATTAGTCAATGCTTACAGTAGAAAGCACTGCCTCAAACTGCTGCACACCTGTATGTAGTGTCTTCTATTATACCTATTTCTTTACCACCCACAAGGGGCTAAACACACAGGGGACAAACAAGGACAGACAAACGGATTAAGTTGATTACATCGACCCCAGTGCGTAACTGGTACTTATTTAATTGACCCCAAAAGGATGAAAGGCAAAGTCGACCTCACAGGATGACTAAATTGTGTCCTCTTTTATACCCTATCTTCTACCCCACCTCCATTCTATCCTATCAATATAAAGTTTTGTGAAGGTGCATGTCTTAGTGGTGTGGGTGTTCGGCTCACAGTCGTAAGGTCATGAATTCAATTCCATGCGGAGCATAATGTCCTTGAGCAAGACACTTTATTCTACATTGCTCCAGTTCACTCAGTTGGCAAAAACGAGTTGTACCTATGAATGAAAAGGGGCCAGCCATGTCACATTCTGTGTCATACTGAATCTCCCTGAGAACTACATTAAGAGTATACATGTCTGTGGAATACTCAGCCACTTGCATGTTAATTTCACCAGCAGGCTGTTCCATTGATCAGATCAACTGGAACACTCATCATTGTAACCAACTGAGCACTAGTATAGTAGTAGTAGTACAAAGTCTTGTGAGTCAACTTTGACCCAATCTTCACCATCATTTATATAGTTTTATATTGACGACGTTTTTCATTTTCAGATTTCTCTTCTCTGACTGTACTCGTTTGACAAGTGTTGGAGGTGAGAAGTCCCTAGCTGCCATGATTGGGACTCTTTGTGACGAGGCAGAGCGATCTTATGGTGTCGTAGTAGCTCGACTATTCCGTATAGTCAAGACACAGTCTTACAGTAAGTATAATCATCATCATCATCATCGTCGTTTAACGTCCGTTCTCCATGCTAGCATGGGTTGGACGGTTCGACCGGGGTTCTGGGAAGCCAGAAGGCTGCACCAGGCTCCAGTCTAATTTGGCAATGTTTCTACAGCTGGATGCCCTTCCTAACGCCAACCACTCCGTGAGTGTAGTGGGTGCTTTTTACGTGCCACCTGCACAGGTGCCAGGCGGGGCTGGCAACGGCCACGGTCAGATTGGTGTATTTTATGTGCCACCGGCACGGAAGCCAGTCGAGGCGGTGCTGGCATCGGCCACGAGTTGGATAGTGCTTTTTACGTACCACCAGACCAGGGATCCTGGCTGGTTCAATTCGATTTCGATTTCGCTTCAACCCATTTATTCTCCCTCCCCTCAACTGATGTATCCACATCTCCACCCACCCTTACTCTCACCATATTTTGTCTCCTTCAAACATCATCTACACCACAGTACATTTGACTTAATACTCAAATCGTAGGGCGACCTGTTGTGCTTGAGGAGACCTATTGAGTCAAGTACATCAACATCAAATAAAAATCAAATGGAAATTGTAGTTGTGATACCTGTGCTGGTAGCACAAGCACCATCTGGCTTCTGTACCAGTGGAATGTAAAAAGTACAAGTCGATTGTGACCGTTGCCAACCTCCCTTGGCACCTGTGCCGGTGGCACATAAAAAGCACCCACTACACTCATGGAGTGGTTGGCGTTAGGAAGGGCATCCAGCTGTAGAAACACTGCCAGATCAGACTGGAGCCTGGTGCAGCTTCCTGGCTTCCCAGACCCCGGACGAGCCATCCAACCCATGCTATCATGGAAAACGGATGTTAAACGATGATGATGATGATGATTTGACTTAAATACTGTCTTGGTTGTCAGGTCACCAATGATCACTTTGTCCTCCTACAGTTTATTGGTCAGCCTGAACAACCTGCCTTTTGGTTGTTTACAGATATGAAGTTTAACCATTTTAATAGCTAACTGCCTGAGACTGACCCTGGTTCTTAGATAAAAACTTCCCATTTTAATCTTTTAGCTTTTAAAACAGCCATAGCCAACCCATATATTTTGTCAAATTCGATGACTGGCATCCGTGCTAGTGGAGCACTAAGAGCATCATCCAAGTGTGATCGTTGCCAGAGTGGCTAACTGGCATCCATGCCGGTGGCATGTAAAAAGCACCATTCGAGCGTGATCGTTACCAGCATCGCCTTACTGGCACTTGTGCCAGTGTGCAGGTGGCACGTAAAAAGAACACCATTTGGGTGTAGCCGTTGCCAGTACCACCTGACTGGCCCTCATGCCGGTGGCACATAAAAGCACCCACTACACTCTCGGAGTGGTTGGCATTAGGAAGGGCATCCAGCTGTAGAAACTCTGCTAGATCAGACTGGAGCCTGGTGCAGCCTCCTGGCTTCCCAGACCCCAGTCAAACCGTCCAACCCATGCCAGCATGGAAAACGGACGTTAAACGATGATGATGATGATGATGATCTTGTTTGTTGTTAACACGTTTCAGCTAATATACCCTCCAGCCTTCATCAGTTCCTCATCTCTTAAATATAGGACTTTATTCCAAAAATGTCTTATGGTGATTTGTACTAACTGTTTTCCCATTTAACAACATGCACTTGAACAGCCAACAACAGCTGCTAGAACATCACCAGAGGTTTGAATCTCTAAGATAATCCATGATTAATTCAAAACAATACGAATGAATAATTATTACAATTGACAGAGTAATCTGAATGCTAAAGCGTTAGGGTGAAATCCCAGTCGTTCATTTAACACCCAACCAAGAAAATGATTATATATTATGGCTGTAATTCCATGGCTTGTCTGATAATAATTTATCTACAGATACTTCTCTGCCATACACAGTACATTTGCCATTCCCTGTCTTTACTATGGATGACCCTTAGCTCTTTCATCTGCCTTGCAATATTCTCATCTTCCGTCCTACCATACTTTACCTATCTTTAACTGACTTTACAGGCAACCTTAGCCATTTCCCATAATGTTTCACTGCATATCATTAACTTCTGTTGAGACCAAACCAAGTCTTTAAAAAACTTCTTTTTTTTTGTACTTCAAGTAAAATTTTTTATTCAATTTTTTTTTAAAGCTAAGAAAATGATTTGAAATGAATGAAAAATAAAATAACTATTCCATTTTATTGTTGTCAAAGAGGCATATCATCATCACCATCATCATCATTATTAGCAGATTCATTAGTACCTTAGAGAAAATGCCTTGTGGTATTTCTTCTGGCTCTCTGTGTTTTGATTTCAAATCCCAGTGAAAGTTAAGTGCCAGTGAAACACTGAGCTTGATGTAATCAACTAGTCCTCATAAATGTGAGGCCTTGTGCCTCTAGTAAAAAGGATTATGATTATTATTATTATTAAAGTGATGAGTTGGCAGGATTTTTTACATGCTGGGCAAAAATGCTTGGCAGTATTTTGTCTGTCTTTACGTTCTGAGTTCAAATTCTGCCAAGGTCAACTTTATCTTTCATCCTTTCAGAGTTGATTAATTAAGTACCAGTGAAACACTGGGGTCAATGTAATTGACTAGTCCCCTCCACACCACATTTCAGGCCTTGTGCCTTCAGTAGAAATTATTATTATTATTATTATTATTATTATTATTAAGGCAGTGAGGTGGCCGAATCATTAGCACGCCAGACAAAATGCTTAGCAATATTTCGTCCATCATTACATTCTGGGTCCAAATTCTGCCAAGGTCAACTTTGCCCTTCATCATTTCAAGGTCAATAAAATAAGTACCAGTTGAACACTGGGAACAATATAATCCACTTACCCCTCTCCCAGACTTGCTGGCTTTGAACCAAAATTTGAAACCATTCTTCTTATTATCATCATCATCATCATCATCATCATCATCATCATCATCATCATCATCATCATCATCATCATCATCATCGTTATTTATATTAATTTGTAGTGAATAGCAGAATCAGTAGAAAACCAAATATTTAGCTGTCTCTTTTAAAATCCTCTCAGAATCATTTAAAATAAAGTACCAGTAAATTATTGGGGCCATTTTCATCAACTAACCCTTTCCTTCAAATTGTGGCCTTGTGCTTATGTTAGAAGCAATTGATTCTTAATCCTTAATGGTTAATAAAGAAATTATTATTACTATTATTGTTATTATTATTATTATTTTTTTTTTCAAAGAGAGTTAAGTGGGGGATTAGCTGACCAAATCATTAGCACTCCAGACAAAATGCCTTGTGATATTTTGTCTGTCCTTATTTTCTGAATCCAAATTCCACCAAGGTCCATTTTTCCTTCTGCCCTTTCAGGTTTGATAAAACAAGTACCAGTTGCGTAGTGGGGCTTGATGTAATCAACTATCCCATCCTTGCAAAATTTCTGGCCTTGTGCCTAAAGTAGAAAGGATTATTTCCAAACAGAGTAGTGGAATGATAGAATCAATAGAGCCACAGGCAAAATGCCTTTATGGTATTTCTTTTGACCCTGTATGATGTGGGTTTAATCCCACTAAGACCAAGTTTGTCTTTCATCCTTTTAGGGTCAATAAAATGAAGTGTCAGTCAAGTGCTGGGGTTGGTCATTATCAACCAAGCCCTTTCTCCAAATTTCAAGCCTTGTGCCTATGCTAGAAAGAATTAGTATTGGTTTCAAATTTTGGCACAAGGCCAGCAATTTCAGGGGATGGTGTAAGTCAATTACAGCAACCCTAGTGCTCGACTGGTACTTTTTTATCGACCCCAAAAGAAAGAAAGGCAAAGTCAACCTCGGTGGAAATTGAACTCAAAACATGAAGATGGACAAACTGCCACAAAGCATTTTGCCCAGCGTGATAACAATTCCGCCAGCTCACTGCATTGGAAAGAATTATTCTTATCAGTTGTTAGACATTTCTATATTTCTCAATAAAATATGATTAATAAATCCCGTGCCGGTGGCACGTTAAAAGCTCCAACTGATCGTGGCCGATGCCGGACCCCCCTGGCACCTGTGCAGGTGGCACGTAAAAAGCACCCACTACACTCGCAGAGTGGTTGGCGTTAGGAAGGGCATCCAGCCGTAGAAACACTGCCAGATCAGACTGGGCCTGATGCAGCCTTCCGGCTTCACAGACTCCAGTTGAACCGTCCAACCCATGCTAGCATGGAAAACAGACGTTAAATGATGATGATGATGATGATGATGATGAAATGGAATGCAACTAAATGAAAATTCTTATTTGTATGTTTTGTTTCTTTACTATTTATAATGTTTCTTTTTGTTTGTTGTAGAAAAAGGCAAAGGTAAATTTAAAACTGCCTGCTGCATCCCTTACTTTGTGATAGCGATGTTGGTGTTTGTCTGTTTCTGTATCTCTTTGTATCTTATCGTGAAGAACGGCACCAAGAACACGTCGATAAATGCAGCAACAATCACTCTGTTCAGTATAGTCGTCTTGTCTTTCATTATGAACATCCGTACGTGGGGACGCGCTTTGCTATCGCTGACTGTATCACAGAAGAAACGGGTCATTCGAGCTGCCGACCAACTCGATCTGCTGAAGATGGACGGGTTCATGCAGAAATTGAAGCACGAAGTTGATCTCATGAGTAAAATGGTCCTCTGCTTAGATTCATTCACTGGAACTCAAACCAGACTTGTAGTTATCGTCGACGGCCTCGACAGCTGTGAGCAGGGCAAAGTACTGAGTGTGCTGGACACAGTCAAGACTTTGTTCTCCGACGACAACTCTCCATTTATCACCATTCTAGCTGTCGATCCTCATATCATCATCAAAGGAATCGAGCAGAATCTTCGAGTGTCTGTTCTGGACTCCAATGTTCATGGTTACGACTACCTTAGAAACATTGTACATTTACCATTCTTCCTACAGAGTCAGGGATTACGGATCCAGAAAAGGGACTCACTACTTTTCAGCTCATTCAGTACGGCTGATTACGCAGATTCTCCAGGAAAACTTAAGGTAATTCTTCATCTGGTTTCACAATTTTGGTTTTCTTTGTTGGAATGAGTGTGTATGTGTCTAAGTAAGGAACTAGCAGGAGTTAATGGCTGTGTGAAGGATCAGGCAATGCATGAGGGCAACAGTGGCTTTAACAATGCTCTCTTTACAGAAATGGTGTTATGAACAATATTATGTATGTATGTATATAACTAAATATATTCTGACAATAAATACATATATACAAACACACTCACACACACACACACATATATATGGCGATTTTTTTCCTCTGTCTTCCCTTCTCGGGATCTTTCCTTCTCCTATGTTTCCGACGAAAAGCTCCACTCGAAACATTAAACCCTCCTTCTTCCCTTCTTTCCTGAGCTTCCAATAATACTTTATTTGTTCCACGTCCTCGCGTTGCTGTGTTTTTTTGTGTTTTCTTGTTTGGATTAACTATATATATACATATATATATATATATATATATATATATATATATATATACATATGAGGGTGTGCTGAAAAGTTCCTGGCTCTGGGTAAAAGAAAATACAGGAGGAATTGGTTATGATTTTATTCAACATAATCCTCTCTCAGATTCACACACAAATTGCAGCAGTCCTTCAGTTTTTCTAAGCCCTTCAAAAGAACTCAGAAAGTTGCACCTCCAACCAGGCCTTTCACAATACCCTTAAAACCAGGAACTTTTCAGCACCTCCTTGTGTGTGTGTGTGGTGTGTGTGTGTGTGTGTATTCTTTATTTGTGAATTAAGGCTACCATTGGTTTTATGTTAAGAAGAGTGGGAAAAATACATGTGTGTGTGTATGTAAATAAATCTATAAATATGTAAAATAAGTAAAAAAAATCTATTTCTCCACTAATTGATGAATAAATGTCTGAATTTATAAACCTATCATACTCCACACTTGCTTTGTACAACATTATTTAAATTCTATCATTCCTCTTTTTTGGTGTGCAGCATCAGGAACCAGCAGAATCAAAACTGAAGAAGCTCAAACAATGGCGTACAGCCAGTCTCCAACTGTCCAACACAACCACCTCAACTTTTGATCTTTCACACACTTTGGTTAAAAATGATTACTTCAGTGATATCAACCCTCGAAGCATGCGACGCTTATTAAACATCGTTGCAGTTACAGGTGAGCATCTGGTGCTGTGGTGGCTAGAATGACTCTCGTCAAGGGAAGAACAAATGTGCTTTAACTCTTTAGCATTTAAACTAGCAGTATATGTATCTACCTAAATATTCTACCTGTTTTATATTCAACCTGGCCAGATCTGGCCTCTCACACTTACCCTACAATATCATTCTAAAAATCAACAGATAGGTGTAGGAGCAGCTATGTGGTAAGTAGCTTGCTTACCAACCACATGGTTCTGGGTTCAGTCCCACTGCATGGCACCTTGGGCAAGTGTCTTCTACTATAGCCTTGGGCCAACCAAAGCTTTGTGAGTGGATTTGGTAGACGGAAACTGAAAGAAGCCCATCGTATATATGTATATATATATGTGTGTGCGTGTATGTTTGTGTGTCTGTCCCCCTAGCATTGTTTGACAACCGATGCTGGTGTGTTTACGTCCCCGTCACTTAGCGGTTCGGCAAAAGAGACCGATAGAATAAGTACTGGGCTTACAAAAGAATAAGTCCCGGGGTCGAGTTGCTCGATTAAAGGCGGTGCTCCAGCATGGCCGCAGTCAAATGACTGAAACAAGTAAAAGAGTAAAGAGATAGGTGTAGGAGCAGCTATGTGGTAAGTATCTTGCTTACCAACCACATGGTTCTGGGTTCAGTCCCACTGCATGGCACCTTGGGCAAGTGTCTTCTACTATAGCCTCGGGCCAACCAAAGCTTTGTGAGTGGATTTGGTAGACGGAAACTGAAAGAAGCCCATCGTATATATGTATATATATGTAAGTGTGTGTATATGTTTGTGTGTCTGTGTTTGTCCCCCCAATATCACTTGACAACCGATGCTGGTATGTTTACATCCCCGTAACTTAGCGATTCGGCTAAAGATATTGATAGAATAAGTACTAGGCTTACAAAGAATAAGTCCTGGGGTGGATTTGCTCGACTAAAGGCAGTGCTCCAGCATGGCCACAGTCAAATGACTGAAACAAGTAAAAGAATAAAAAGAAAAGAAAGATACCTCATAAAAATCTGAAAGCTCTAAGACAATGCAAGATTAATTCAAAACAAAGGGAATAAAGAAAAATTACTTTTGACAGAATAATCTGAATGCTAAAGGGGTCAATAGAAAGCTGTGTAGTTCTGTCGGTGTGTAGTCCTAGGTCTTGACTCCTCGGGTTGGTTTCTATGGTGCTTCAGTGACTAAAATCACAACATTCTCTGGAGTTACTTATTTACAGTCAAGTGGACTTGAACAATGTGAAATGAAGTGTCTTGCTCAAGAACACATCACACTGCCAGTCTGGGAATTGAAACCACGACCTAATGATTGTGAGTACAACACCCTAACCATTTGTGCCACACCCCATATATATATATATATATGTGTGTGTGTGTGTGTATGTGTGTGTATATATATATATATATATATATATATATATATGTATATGTATATATATGTATGTATATATATATACACACACTGCGTAAAGAAGTTTGAACTGCTTCCCTTGTGAGTAATCCAGTACCTTAATCTTACAATTCCTGTGTCTCGTTATCCTGTCTTCTCTCATTTACTTCCAGATCAATATTTGTAATTAATTAGTAGCTTATATTTTTTATTAGCTTATATTGTTTGTATATATATATACATACATATATGTATGTATATATATATTCACACATATATATATATATATATATACACATACATATATATATGTATGTATATATATATACACACACACACACACACAGAGGGTTGGTCAAAAGTCACCTGACAGTAAATCAAAACCATTTCATTCCAAGATTTATGTTTAACAAGTGAATGAATTTAATAAAAGCATCTAAATATGAAATATCGTGAAAATTGTTCAAACTGAATTCCTTCATGAGCGACAAATTTTTCCATTTGAGTCAACACAGAATTACAGATAGTATTTATGGAAGTTTCATGTAGTGTCAGGTGACTTTTGACTATGAGTGTCCAGTTGCTCAGTCAGCTGGACAGTAACATAATCAACAACATAATAATAATAAACTTATTGTGTACAGTGGAGGTGCAATGGCCCAGTGGTTAGGGCAGCGGACTCGCGGTCCTAGGATCACGGTTTCCATTCCCAGACTGGGCGTTGTGAGTGTTTATTGAGCGAAAACACCTAGAGCTCCATGTGGTGCTGAACCCTGCTGTACTCTTTCACCACAACTTTCCCTCACTCTTTCTTCCTGTTTCTGTTGTACCTTGTATTTCAAAGGGCCGGCCTTGTCACACTCTGTGGAGTGCTCAGCCACTTGCACGTTAATTTCACAAGTAGGCTGTTCCATTGATCAGATCAACTGG
Organism: Octopus sinensis; assembly: GCF_006345805.1. Taxonomy (NCBI): domain Eukaryota; kingdom Metazoa; phylum Mollusca; class Cephalopoda; order Octopoda; family Octopodidae; genus Octopus; species Octopus sinensis. Next base: position 62,601,742 of record NC_043009.1, read on the forward strand.
AACCCTCGTCGTCGCAACCGAGAGAGTGCTAGTCTCAATTATGTACAGTGTTCAGGTGCACCACAACTCGTTAGAAAAAGTAGCCAAAAGAGCATGGGCAATAGACAGAATATGCACTGGAGGTGAGTAGTGAATTAACCATTTAAAAGGAAAGGGACATCAGGTGTATTGTTGGCGAATTTTAGGAAGCATGGCAACACTAGCAACTGTCTCAGAAACACTGACAACAAAGGTGACACATTTAACAACCCCTTAGCAACATTAAACAACACATTGGCAACAGCATCTGCAGTGCTTTAACAATGGCACATAAATAACCGTAACACCTTAACTGCATTAACTACAATCATTTTCTATTGGTTTCCAGCTGTTTCTAAAGAACTGAAATATTGAACTTTCTTCTCTTCCAATACAGGACGTCTTCTCCGAGCATATGGTATAGAATTTAGTTGGTACCGCCTTGCCGCATGGATCAATTTGGTGGAACAGTGGCCTTATCATGCCTCATGGGTAATTCTAGAGTTTGAAGATACAGAAAACATGGACGACTCAACAACATTGATTTCTATTTACAAAAAGTAAGTAATTGATGTGTAGGCTATAATTCTGTATTTAACTGTGTCAAGATAGGAAGAAATATTTTAAGCCGCATCATTTCTCGTTGTGAAGGCACATAGCTTAGTGGTGAGGTTATTAAGCTTACGATCATATAGTCATGAGTTCAATTCCCAGTGACGTGTTATGTCCTTGAGCAAGGCTCTTTATTTCACGTTGCTCCAGTCCACTCAGCTGGCAAAAATGAGAAGTACCTGTATTTCAAAAGGGCCAGCCTTGTCGCACTCTGTGTCATGCTGTATCTCCCTGAGAAGTACATTAAGGGTACGCGTGTCTGTAGAGTGCTCAGCCACTTGCACATTAATTTCATAAGCAAGCTGTTCCATTGATCTGATCAACTGGAACCCTTGTCATAACCGACAGGGTGCCAGTTTATGTCCCATCAAACTGCTCCTCCTCTTTTGTCCACCACTCACTACATTCACTTCTGCCCCTTACTTACCCCCTCCTGATCTGCTGCCTGTATCACCCAGCTCTGGGTTAATCATTGAGCAAAATAAGCACATGTTTTGGGCATGAAGGCAGAGGTGGGGGCACATCACAGAAATGGTAAAAGGTCTACGGCACAAAAGAAATCACTTTAAATTTGCTAAAATAATATTCAGCATGTACCAGAAGTTTGAACTGCTCCCCTTGTGAGTAATCCAGTACCTTAATCTTACAATTCCTGTGTCTCATTATCCTCTCTTCTTTCATTTACTTCCAGATCAATATTTGTAATTAGTAGCTTATATTTTTTATTAGCTTATATTGTTTTCTGTCTTCCTCAGAGTTGCAAACAAAATTCCAACATCCCGTGACATTGATCCTCTACTTGAAATTGACAAAGATGTCCGGAAACTGGAGGTTTTTCTTGCTAATTCCAATCGAAACCAACCAATTTTGAATGTTGGGGATCTGAAGAAATTCTTGCCATGTACCATTAATTTAGACCCTTACTTAAGAAAACTTATTCGAGGTTTGTACTGATCTGTCTTTATCATATAACATGTTGTAGTCCTTGTAGTTATCTTGTCACACAGACATATAGAAGATGTGGCTAATTGGCTTACAAAAAAATATTTAAATTATTCAGAGCATTAAATCACTTCGCTATTCTCTGCGAATGCCAAGGTAATTAATGGAAAAAGTTCTGTCAGCTTAGAATTATTTTTATACAGATGTGCCTGAGATGATTTTTGTTGGAGCAACTGTTTTTACTGTTGGGTACCCTTTCTGCTGTAATCCATTGGATTGTGAACTTGAAGTAGTCCTTGATTTGTCTGTCAAGAAATTGGAACAAATGGAGTGTGGTGCTTTATTCATGGGCTTAACACAATAGCATGGAAGCATCACATTGTGGTAACTTCCAAAAGATCAACTGCATCACGGCAACTTCCAGTGTCACTGATTTCTAACTATTCATCTCTTTCAACAACATCTTAACTGTACAACCATTGTGCTGTATATTTCAATATATAAACTCAATCTCAGTGGGAAACATCATCAGTTTTTATGGTCTCAGTACATCAGCTTTTGTATCAGTCTCTGGTTTTATAAGCAAAACTTAATGGATGAAAAAACTAAACATTTCTTAACCCTTTTGTTACCATATTTCTGTTGAGATGCTCTGTGTTTCCTCCAATTAATTTTAAATTTAACAAAGAATTTAGTAAAATATAAATCAACTTACCCACTCCCGTGAAATTGCTGGCCTTGTGCCAAAATATGAAATCATTTTTTCTAGCCTTATCTACTTCAAGTTCCACCATTAAAAATATGAAATATTGAACTTTTTTAAGGATTTATATTTTGTTTATATTTCAGAAACTAAAAAAAATATGGATCTTCAACGATCTGAATATTCTTATAATTCCATTTATCCTGTAATACCTTCCGGCCCTTCACCAGCACCGTCATTAATTGGTCCTCGGGGAGATGGAGACCTTGGTCTGCGAGGTTTATATCCTACTGTCTTACCTTCCTCAGCATCAAATCGTTTCATGGCGCCATGTAATCAACCTATTCCAATGCCTCATCCTACCATGTTTACAACCTCATCTGGTTCATATCTAATATCACAGCCAGCAGCCCCGCACCAGATACCACGTCCACATCAATTGACGATTCCACCAATATTGCCAAAGGTTAGAACAACTTTTTTTTCATTCATAACAAAGAATTTGTTAGTTTCAGAGGGTGTTGGTACCGGCCTAGTTACAGAGCAAAAGGGTGAAACCAGACTATTTCTCTATTTCAATAGCAGAAGGTAATACAGGATGTAGTTAGAAATATCTCATGAATATTTTGGTAAAGAATAATAATAATAATAATAATAAGATAGGCGCAGGAGTGGCTGTGTGGTAAGTAGCTTGCTTACCAACCACAAGGTTCCGGGTTCAGTCCCACTGCGTGACGCCTTGGGCAAGTGTCTTCTACTATAGCCTCGGGCCAACCAAAACCTTGTGAGTGGATTTGGTAGACAGAAACTGAAAGAAGCCCATCATATATATATAGACTACACTCACGGAGTGGTTGGCGTTAGGAAGGGCATCCAGCTGTAGAAACACTGCCAGATAAGACTGGAGCCTGGTACAGCCTTCTGGCTTCCCAGATCCCCGGTCGAACCGTCCAACCCATGCTAGCATGGAGAACGGACGTTAAACGATGATGATGATGATGTATGTGTGTATATGTTTTGGTGTCTGTGTTTGTCCCCCCCAACATCACTTTTTGGCAAAAAAGACCGATAGAATAAGTACTAAGCTTACAAAGAATAAGTCCTGGGGTCGATTTGCTCGACTAAAGGCAGTGCTCCAGCATGGCCACAGTCAACTGACTGATACAAGTAAAAGAGTAATAATAATAATAATAATAATAATGATAATAACACCAAGAACATCCATTGTTGTCCACAATGACCAAGGACATTGCATGGAAGAAAACAGGTCACGATATGTCCGGCAATGGCCAATTAATCCACTGTGTGTTCAGAAGGTCAGACAGTGGTGGTCTGTTGGGACTGAAGGCAACAAGATGGCTCTGGACTTGCACAGCTCACATTTTCTTTATGCTTCTGTGATCCTGTTCTGGCACTTCTGTTGATGCAACCTCACCTGACAAGGTGGTCTTCTGCTTGCGTTTCCCAGGTGCCAAGGTTGGTCTCAAAGCTCTTCAGTGAGGCTTTAAGTGTATCCTTGAATAGAAAGGACTGCAGCGGTCCTTTATATTTTATTAATTAGTACTTTTAATAAGAATAACGAACTGAAGACAATTAGTGTTTCTATAGAATTACAAAGCTGAGTTTCATCCAAATCAAGTGTAACAATGACAGCGTTATTTGTCATCCATTTACTGCAAGATTGAAACTTACCATCTTAGAATTTCATTTAGACCAACCCAGAGGAAGATGTGGCTGTGTGGGTAAGAAGCCTGCTTTCCAACCGTAAGGTCTTGGGTTCAGATCCACTGTGCAGCACTTTGGATGTCTTCCACTATAGCTCAAGGCCAAACAAAGTACATCATGTGTGTGTATGTATGTGTGTGTGTGTGTGTGGTGTGTGTGTGTGTGTTTGCCACCCACAGGGGTTTCACAATTGGTGTTTGCTTGTTTACATCCCCATAACTTAACAGATTAGCAAAAGTCACCAATAGAATAAGTACCGGGCTTAAAAAAAGAAATATGTACTGGGATCAATGTGTTCAAGTAAACCCTTCAAAGCAGTGCCCCAACATGGCCACAGTCACATGACTGAAACAAGTAAAAGAAGATAATGATTCAAAAACAATGACTCCATTAACCCTTTTGTTACCATTATTTCTGTTGAGATACTCTGTGTTTCTTTCAATTACTTAAAATATAACAAAGAATTTAGTAAAATAACTTAGTTATCATTCAGCTAGTGTTAGGAACATAAATTGTGACTAAGGTTTTGTGGAAGATTTTAATTCAGAACTTTTGAAAACAAGACATTTATACTCAGAGCCAGAGGAGTTTCAGGTGAATTGTTATCAAAAGGGTTAAACTTTTAAGACTTACAATAAGCTGACCATGAAATAACAGCAGAAAATGTTTTGGGGTTAAATTGATCAAGTGCTATTCCAGGAAGGAATTATATGCAAATATAGATATTTTCCAAAAAAAATGTCCCACATATGACAAATAATAAAACCTTAGTGAAATAAAACACCCGTTTATTTATCATATTTTACAATGAGAAGTAAGTTGAAGAGACAACTGTTGATCTTTTTTTTTTATGTAAGTGTTTGTCCTAACAAATGTTTTGTATTTCTCTTTGTCAGTCACAGAAGAGGATCAGCAGTTACAGTGTGCAGGATGTTTGCAACCTTCTCTCCAAAATTCAAGGTATTAAAGAAGAAAACCTCATCACTTACTCCAAATTGGTAGAAACTAACAACATTAGTGGCCTTGTGCTTCTCTGCTGTGATTTCGATGAACTAAAATGTGTCATGTGTATGCGATTCGGAGACTGGCAGTTGTTTCGAGCTATGGTTCAGGAATTACGAGATCAGGAAGTTGCTCAACTTTTGAGCCCTAATTATCGATCAAACGCTGCAGAAACTCCTTCTTCAAGCCGGAACAATCATTTTTCACAAATGAAATCCAAACCCAGTGACCCTCATTTGTCACGTAACCAAGATTCAGATTCCATCTTAGAATGTCCGTTAGAAGAGCAATACGAGCAGGAAACTTCGAGCAGTCTCCTGTCTCCGATCCAACCGAAACGTTTAAATAGTATTTACGCCCAGATGGACATGGAATGTGGTATGTTAAGGGAAGTAATTGAAGATTTTACAGAGACTGTAATGGATGATAGCAAAAATGAAATGGATGTTTCATCTGAGGTGTCCATCCATACACAAGATTCAAAGTATCCGTTGGCACACTGTGCTCTTGATATCGATACAGAATTGGATGACTTGAAGACAGACTCTCTGGCTGTGACAAGCAGTTTCTACTTAGAAGATACTGATGAATCCCTTGATCAAACGGACTCAGCTCCTCTCTTACAACAAGCCTCAAGTGACGACATTTTTGCTTCCGTCACATTGATCCCCGCTAGTCGTTCCCTTGGACAGTTAAACACCCATACTTTTGGTGAATCTGGTTTGAAATTACCCCATTCTAAAGAAGTACCATCCGATCTTGTGTGTAACCGTCCTGTGGTGATGAAGATAGCTGAGTATACAGACTCTACAGATCCTAATGCTGTCCCTACAATGATATCCATGCAAGACTTGCAACCACAGTCCACTTCTGACCAATCTAGTTTTATCCAATTTGTCCAAGATTCTAAATCAAGATCTGTACAAAACACAAACGCAAAAAGACGATCCGGTTCGGGTGTAATTGATATTGAAGATCACGAAATGCTATAGATGTATCTGGTGATATCACACAGTTCAAATAATATTCGCAGTATTTTATAATTCCTGTGGAAATCTTTAACTGGAGATTGTTGCTAAAGCAACAACAATTAGGAAAAGAACTATCAGAAGTTAATTATTTTCAACTTCTAATTAAAATTGGGAAAGGGTAATGTAAAACATTGGAAATATAAATAAATGATTCCAATTGAATTTAACTACATTTTATTGTTGTTGTCGTTTATTAATTTAACCCTCAGAACTCCAGCGGCCCCTATTTCGGTCGCCAGCCACAGCTACAACTACCCTGGCGGTCACCTTATTGGTCAGTATTTTCTTCATTGGAAAACCAGATAGTAACTGCTGGTTCAACTAGCACCACAAGTGTCAGTATTGGCAAAAAAAAAAGGGTTCAGTCCCACTGCATGGCACCTTAAGCAAGTGTCTTCTGCTGTAGCCTCAGGCCGACCAAACCCTTGTGAGTGGATTTGGTAGACAGAAACTGAAAGAAGCCCGTCATACATATGTATGTATATATATATATAATATATATATATATATATATATATATTATATATATATATATATATATATAGAAACTCTGCCAAATCAAGATTGGAGCCTGGTGCAGCCATCTGTTCGCCAGCCCTCAGTCAAAATCATCCAACCCATGCTAGCATGTAAAGCGGACGTTAAACGATGATGATGATGATATATATGCGTGTGTGTGTGTGTGTTTGTCTGTTTGTCCCCCCCAACATCACTTGACAACCAATCTTGGTGTGTTTACATCCCCGTAACTTAGCGGTTCGGCAAAAAGAGACTGATAGAATAAGTACTAGGCTTACAAAGAATAAGTCCTGGGGGTCGATTTGCTCGACTAAAGGCGATGCCCCAGCATGGCCACAGTCAAATGACTGAAACAAGTAAAAGAGTAAGTAGTAAGGACAGTGTTGCCCTCTAGTTAGCATTTTATTTCAATATTAGAGACAAAAAACACATTTTAGTGACACTGAAACAATATTAGGTGGGAAATCATTTTGGGGGGGGGGGGGCTCTTTTACCCAGGGAACCTGGGGTGAGAGAACTGAGGACAATGGGTATCTAGGGTTCAAAGGGTTAAAAATGCCGAAACAGCATCCTTCAACTGCTGGGTATTCAGGTAACACTCTTGTGAAACTCTCCCCTTGATAATAGAAAATTAAAACAATATTTACAGGTGGTGACAAGATTTTCGGACCACCCTGTACGAGGCTTCCAAAAAAAAAGGTGTACTAAGGTTGATTCATTTGACTAAGAATTCTTCAAAGCAGTGCCCCAGCATGGTCACAGAGGGTGATAGAATAAGTTCTTGGCTTTCAGAAAAAAAAAATGGTAATTACTGGAATCGATTCACTTGACTAAAATTCTTCAAGGTGCTGCCCCAGCATGGCCAAAGCCTAATGACTGAAACAAGTAAAAGAGAGAAGATAAAAAAAAAAATAGATATAGGTGCAGGCGTGGCTGTGTGGTAAGTAACTTGCTTCCCAATCACATGGTTCCAGGTTCAGTCCCACTATGTGGCATCTTAGGCAAGTGTCTTGTACTATAGCCTTGGGCCAACCAAAGCCTTGTGAGTGGATCTGGTAGACAGAAACTGTAAGAAGGCGGCACGCTGGCAGAAACGTTAGCATGCCAGGCGAAATGCTTAGCAGTATTTCATCTGCCATTTCGTTCTGAGTTCAAATTCCACTGAGGTTGACTTTGCCTTTCATCCTTTCGGGGTCAATAAATTAAGTACCAGCTATGCACTGGTGTCAATGTAATTGACTTAATCTCCTTGTCTGTCCTTGTTTGTCCCCTCTATGTTTAGCCTCTTGCGGGCAATAAAGAAATAAGAAACTGTAAGAAGCCTGTCGTATTATCATCATCATCATCATCGTTTAACGTCTGTTCTCCATGCTAGCATGGGTTGGACAGTTCGACCGGGAATCTGGGAAGCCAGAAGGCTGCACCAGGCTCCAGTCTGATCTGGCAGTGTTTCTACAGCTGGATGCCCTTCCTAACGCCAACCACTCCGTGAGTGTAGTGGGTGCTTTTTACGTGCCACTGGCACAGGTGCCAGGCAAGGCTGGCAACGGCCATGATCGGATTGGTGCATTTTACATGCCACCGGCATGGAAGCCAGTCTAGGTGGTGCTGGCATCGGCCACGTTCGGATGGTGCTTTTTACATGCCACCGGCACAGGGATCACAACTGCAGTTTCCAATGATTTTTGATCTTGGTGTACTTGACTCAATGGATCTCCTCAGGCACAGGATCGAAACGGCGTTTCTTTACTTGCCACCTGCTAAGCATTTCGCCTGGCATGCTAACGTTTCTGCCAGCGTGCCGCCTTCTTACAGTTTCTGTCTACCAGATCCACTCACAAGGCTTTGGTTGGCCCAAGGCTATAGTACAAGACACTTGCCTAAGATGCCACATAGTGGGACTGAACATAGTGCACAGGAGTCAGTCCAGCGGCCCTGGCAACTGCCGGGTGCCAGTCATAGGATTAGTTCAATTTCGATTCCGATTTCACTTGCCCCAACAGGTCTTTGCAAGCAGAGTTTAGTGTCCAATGAAGGTAGGTTGGCATGGGTGGCTGTCATCAGATAAGGTTCGATTTCGATTTCGCTTGCCTCAACAGGTCTTCGTGTGTCCAAGGGAGGAAAGGCATGCATAAGTGGGCTGGCTGGGATGGACTCACTTATTTCTTTATTGTCCACAGGGGGCTAAACACAGAGGGGACAAACGAGGACAGGCAAAGGGATTAAGTCGATTGCATTTACCCTGAAAGGATGAAAGGCAAAGTCGACCATGGCAGAATTTGAACTCAGAATATAACTACGGATGAAATGCCACTAAGCATTTTGCCCGGTGTGCTTAACGATTCTGTATGAGTGTGTGTGTGTCCCCACCATCACTTGACAACTGATTTACATCCCTGTAACTTAGCGGTTTGGCAAAAAGGAATTGATAGAATAAGTACTAGGCTTACAGAGAATAAGTCCTGGGATTGATTTATTTGACTAAAGGCGGTGCTCCAGCAAGGCCGCAGTCAGATGACTGAAGCAAATAAAAGAATACCATAGTTGCTAAGGGTGATAAAGTTCTTTGTTGTGTGACAAATGAGGAACCAGTTGGAATGTAGAAAGGTGTTTGAGTAGTTTTGTATCAAAACGCCTTTGAAGGATGCAAAGAAAATATATCCAAATGGCTAACAAGGAAACACTCCCTGTCAGAGTATTTAAGTTCTTGGCAGGGAATTCCAATTTAGAAGGTGTAAGTTTTAGTATTTTACTTATTATTGATCTTCAGTGGCTGTGTGGTAAGTAGCTTGCTTACCACCCACATGGTTCCAGGTTCGTTCCCACTGCATGGCACCTTGGACAAGTGTCTTCTACGATAGCCTCGGGCTGACCAAAGCCTTGTGAGTGGATTTGGTAGACAGAAACTGAAAGAAGCCCATCGTATATATGTGTGTGTGTGTATATATATATATATATATATATGTTTGTGTGTCTGTGTTTATCCCTCCAATATCGCTTGACAACCGATGTTGGTGTGTTAACGTCCCCATGACTTAGCGCTTTGGCAAAAGAGACCGATAGAATAAGTACTGAGCTTCCAAAGAAGGAATTGATAAAATAAGTACTAGGCTTCCAAAGAATAAGTCCTGGGGTTGATTTGCTCGACTAAAGGCAATGCTCCAGCATGGCCACAGTCAAATGACTGAAACAAGTAAAAGAGAAAAGAGAGAATCACTTGGTGATGATGAGTTTATTAACCCTTAAACTAACAGCAAGGGATTGCAAGAATGTCTGTGCCAAATGGTCAAAAAAACAAAAAATACTTCTTTTCCCTAAGGATAATTTTTTAATACTTATTTTTGCTTTAAATAACTACAAAAACTATAATGATTTTTAGTCTCTCACACTATAAAATTTTCAATCTCATTATAATAAAGTGTCATAAAATATTCACTTTCCTTTGTTGATGGCAGTATCCATGTAAAATATTTGAAACCGAGCAAGGTCGTTGCCCATGCCGCTGGACTGGCTCCTGTGCAGGTGGCACATAAAAAGCACCCTTTGAGCGTGCCCATTGCCAGTACCGCCTGACTGGGCCTCGTGCCTGTGGCACGTAAAAGCACCCACTACACTCTCGGAGTGGTTGGCATTAGGAAGGGCATCCAGCTGTAGAAAGTCTGCCAGATCAAGATTGGAGCCTGGTGCAGCCATCTGGTTCGCCAGTCCTTAGTCATATCATCCAACCCATGCTAGCAAGGAAAGCGGATGTTAAACGACGATTATGTTGATGATGATGATCAATGTCTGCTCTTCTCTAATGAAATATTAATTGATGATATTCACCATTTAAGAGTTAAATAAACATTTGTTAAATATGTGCCTTATTCATTTGAGGTTTTTCATAAGGATATTATCATACAATAGACAGAAATACTGTTAAATGAAAATGAATGCTAACAGTTAATATTTGTCTTGATACAACCATTGACATTAATGCTATCAGCTTAGTTACTATTGCACAATATGGCAGTGAGCTGGCAGAGGCATTAGCATACTGGACAAAATGCTGCTAAGCATTTTTTTTTCATTTATTTATGCGCCCTTTTCAAGCCTAGCCAGGCTCATGGGCCCGGTTTCCCAGTTTCTATGGCATATGTGTCCCCCCCCACCAGTTGGACAGGATACCAGTCCATTGCAGCGTTACTCAAGAAACAAGAAGAAAGAGTGAGAGAAAGTTGGGGTGAAAGAGTACAACAGGGGTCGCCACCCCCCACCACCCTGAAGGAGCCTCGTGGAGCTTTAGGTATTTTCGCTCAATAAACACACACAACGCCCGGTCTGGGAATCGAAACCGCGATCCTCCAACCTCAAGTCCGCTGCCTTAACCACTGGGCCATTGCGCCTCCACTTAGCAGAATTTTGCCCATCTTTATATTCTGAGTTCAAATTCCACCAGTCAACTTAGCCTTTTGTCCTTTCAGGGTCAATAAAATAGGTACATCAACTGTACCTTTCCAAACTCCACCCGTCTAACACCTGTGGTCGTATTTACAAAGTCAGAAAACAGCACAGCTCCCATGACTTTAGGAAACATTTTTTCACGCTGAGAGTTGCTGAAGCATGGAACAAAGTCGGAGCACTGCATCCTTCAAAACTTCCATGCTTTCTGAGATTCGCCAACACTACACCTGATTTTCTCCCCTCCATACACACACAAGCATGTATCTGACTCATACATTGTTCGCTTTCCAGACATTTTTACATTGCTGCATGTACTTTGTGTGCACTTTCTGACAAGTTGTGGTGCACCTGAGCACTGTATACAATAATTTCATTATTATTATTATTATACCTGCTTCCCTCCAAATTTCAGACTTTCAGCCTATAATAGAAAGGATTGATGCACAATACCTTAACAGAGATTTTATTCATGAGGAGTTGATCAAGTCAGGAGAAGACAAGTGAATGCTTTGTGTAAATGTTTCATCATTCAAAGACAGATATGTGAAAATCGTTTCCATTATTAAATGCTGGTTCTGTAAAGCAGTTTATAGAAGCTGTCGATTATCATTTTGTTATTCATCAGAAAGTATTCTATGCACCAAAGTAATTATCAAAGATGTTAATGATGTTATCAAGAGTCATGAAAAAATCAAGTTGATACTTGCCAGGGCTTTGCACAGACAAGAATTTACTTTTAAATACAACTGAATCAGCGTGAAACGATTTATTGATGATGTACAATAAATGAGTCATGGTCAAGTAGTTGAAAGATCTGTTGACTGTTTAAGTAAAATCAAGCAATTTTCAAGTTGGTATCTACGTCATTAATATATGCAACAAACAACAGGGGTCCAAGAACAGGTCCCCTTAATACACCAGATGTCATCTCATAATCTCATAGGGTGAAGAATGCTGTCCTACGACCATAACTACCTCTTTTCGACTGAGAATGAAGAACTTCACCCAGATATAAAGATCATCTTTTACACCCATTGTATAGAGTTTTTCTGTAAATCGTTTCTGTGGAGACAGAATTGAAAGTTTTAACAAAGTCAAGATAGGTAAACATCCACCTATGGGCCACCATCAGTGATTCAGGTGATGTCTTCAAGAAACATGACGAGTGAGCTACAACAGCTGGAATTAGGGATAAATCCCAACTGTGAGGGACAAATATGGCTGTGAGTGGTCCCAGAAGTCCCAGGACTCCATCAGTTTACTGATGCGGCTAGTGAGACTGAGTGGACGGTTGTTTACAGGGTATGTGTGATCACCCTTTATGAACAGAGGAATGACACTACAATTTTCCACTGCTCTGGGGTAACACAGATGTTAAGGTAGAATCGGAAGAAGGATAAAAACTGGTGCAAAAGGAAGAACCTGCTGAGTTTTAGAAACAGATAAATAACATCATTAAGACAAAGAGAGACATAGTTGCGTTTATTCTTGAGGTGGCATCACTGCAGCATTGCAGGTGTAAATTTCACAGGTGTTATAGAATTTGATGTTAAAAGTGATGAAGATAGTATATTTGGATTTTCAACAGTGAAAAATGCCAACAAAGCAACAATAAGTTGTGTGCATTCTTTGGGATCATCCGTAATCCGACCTGTGTAGGGATTGCAAAAAGGGTCAACTGGAGAGTGAGGTCTCTGCTTTGAATGTGTTTGAAAATTTTCAAGTTATATTTTATTAAAACTTTTAATTTTATAGATACATAGATAGGTGCAGGAGTGGCAATGTTGTAAGTACCACTTAAAATACTTGATCATGGGTTCAGTCCCACTGCGTAGCACCTTGGGCAAGTATCTTCTACTATAGCCTTGGGCTGACCAAAGCCTTGTGAGTGGATTTGGTAGACAGAAATTGGAAGAAGCCCATCGTATATATGCATATATATATATGTATGTGTGTGTGTGTGTAAATCATTGTGTGTCTGTGTTTGTCCCCACCAACATCAATTGACAACCGATGCTGGTGTGTTTGTGTCCCCATAACTTAGCAGTTCGGCAAAAGAGACCGATAGAATAAGCACTAGGCTTATAAAAATAAGTCCTGGGGCGATTTGCTCAACAAAAGGTGGCGCTCCAGCATGGCCACAGTCAAATGACTGAAACAAGTAAAAGAGTAACAATTACACCACACACTCCCATGTCCAACACATATACATGTATCAAGGAAACAATGTTGTGTTTTTCTTTAGTTATGACCAACAAACATAAACTTCCAACTTTATTACAAATATTAAGCTCTACAATTTCTAATCATCACTCCTTGTAAACATATGCTTTTAACAGGGTATAAGACATTTTGGCACTGCCTGTTTGGTATCACTGATTTGACACTGACTTATTTGATATTAGATGATACAGTTCTATATTTAAAAGATGAGGAATTATTTACATTATTTACATTTGATGGATATTTGTCCTCAACGTTTCGGCTGATATACCCTCCAGCCTTCATCAGGTGTCTTGGGGAAATTTCGAACCTTGGTTCTCATTCCTAAGGTATTTTTCGATGTTATCATTATTATTATTATTATTATTATTAATTAATTAATTAATTATTATTCAGGTCACTGCCTGGAATCAAACTCGGAATCTTGGGGTTAGTAGCCTGTGCTCTTAACCATTATGCCATATGTGTCGAAAAATACCTTAGGAATGAGAATTCAGGTTCGAAATTTCCCCAATACACCTGATGAAGGCTGGAGGGTATATCAGCCAAAACGTTGTGTTAACAGCAAACAAGATTAGGACAAATATCTGTCAAATGTAAATAATATAAATAATGTTGATATTTGATATTTTAATGTTTCTCTAGTTCCTATTCTCTCTCTCTTTTGATGCATGTAGCTTATGTAGTTTGCAATGCAATAATAAATGGTAGAAGACTGTTGGTTTCAGATGCCTGTCTCTATAGCAGTAGTATTTTCCAGTGTTCCAATGTGGGTTGTTGGGAGTTCCAATGAGTAGTTGTTGGGAGAAGAGACTAAAGTATTTTCTAGCTCTGAAGTGGAAAGCCTGCCTTTGTGATGCAGTTTTGGCTGTTGAAGATGTATTTGCTAAGAGAGATCATCAGTGATGGTGTGAAGCCTAGCACTTATAGCAACATCATTGGAGGTTCTAGTTAAATGCATTTTTATCCCAACCCACCCCTTTTTTTGGTACCTCGGAGTGGTTACTACACTCTCGGAGTGGTTACTACACTCTCAGAGTGGTTGGCGTTAGGAAGGGCATCCAGCTGTAGAAACTCTACCCGATCAAGATTGGAGCCTGGTGCAGCCATCTGGTTCGCCAGCCCTCAGTCAAATCGTCCAACCCATGCTAGCATGGAAAGCGGACGTTAAACGATGATGATGATGATGTAGTGATTATATCTTTGTACTGTTAAAAGAAACAAGATCGGCACAACTGCATTGGAGAATGGATATGAGATTCCTGTTCATGGAATCCATGCAAATTTGGTGTAATGTGGATTAGTTGCTTGTGGGTGATGCTTGGAAGGTTAACAAAAAGAAAGAAGAGTGGTGTAATTGGTGAAGCAGTAGGCATTGATGGAGATGATGGCAAAATAGTTCATTGGTGTATAAGGAGAAAACTGAACCTTGAGACACACCACAGAATATGGGTCAAAAAGAGACACACAAACGCACATATATGATAACAGCTGTCCACTAACGACTGAGAAAGATCATCACTGACCACTAAGAATACTTTACACTTGTGGCTCCTCCACTGGTGACTAATGAGTCCAGCTCTTGACAGATGTTCCCATCCACAGCTGCTACAGGTGGAACGCATAGAAGAGGGGGAGCTAACCGAAGGCAGAGAAAGAGGATGATTGGTGGAAAATCATTGTGAGAAGGAATGAAAATGAGAAATGTATCATCATCATCATCCTCATCATCATCATCGTTTAACGTCCGTTCTCCATGTTAACATGGGTTGGATGGTTCGACCGAGGTCTGGGAAGCCAGGAGGCTGCGCCAGGCTCCAGTCTGATCTGGGAGTGTTTCTACAGCTGGATGCCTATGTTAACAGGAAATGGTTCAAGGAGGAGAAGGAGGCAACTGGTAATGCAAAGATGGGGTGGAGGGCACATGTCCTGATTTGGCTCTCAAGTGACTACAAAAGCCAAGTAGTGCTATAGTTAGGAGAGTGATAGAGGGATGGGTGTTAGGAGGAAGAGATGTTGGGGATGCTTACTGGAGCAGGTTAAGTGCAGAGGCAGGGCCCAGCATGTACAGGCATAAACAAAATACTCTGAGGGACCTCATTTTCATTGTAACATATGGATCTTCTCAAGCACAGTGAATCACCAGTCATCTCGGTCCTTTGTCATCTTTTCCATGAAGCTCAACATCTTGAGATCCACTATTTCATCCCACGTCTTCCTCGTCTTCCACAAGTTCTATCCACTTTTTAAGTGACAAGCGCTTCTTTATGCAGCTGTTTTCATGACCAAACCACAACAGTCTTGCACACTATTTGATTCTTCTTGTGACTAATTTTTCTATCCGCAGATTTGCATGTTGTCAAACATACACACTGATGTTGCACATCCAACAGAGTATACCAGCTTCACTCCTCTCTAATTTTTGATGTCTTCTGCATTCAGGGCTCACATCTCAATACCATGTAGCATTGCACTTTGAACACAAACATCATACAATCTGCTTTTCACTGAGAGACTTTTTGTTGCCAACAGAGCAAATAACTTTCTACTTTCTCCACCCTATTCTCATTCTAGCAACTATCATAACATCAAATTCTGCCAAGGTAGACTTTTGCCTTTCATCCTTTCGGGGTCAATAAATTAAGTAACCAGTTGCATACTGGGGTCGATCTATTCGACTGACCCCCCTCCCCAAAAATTTCGGGCCTTGTGCCTAGAGTAGAAAAGTATACTTTCATAACATCCTCTTCCACTGCTAATTAGGCCACCAAGATAACAGAAACTATCTGCTACTTCTAGGAAACCTCTTGGGCATTCCAAAAAGTCTGAGCGCCACTGGGGTGACTGTCCATCAATCCCAGCCCACAGTCACCCCTATGGTGATCAGATCTCGATCTGAGTACCACTGGGGTGACTGTCCATCTCATGTGTTCTCAGTGTTTACTGCTCCTACACATCTTCTGCATACAAAGACTACTTTTTCTGTTAACCTTCTTGGGATTCCACTGCACCTTGCATTGTGGACACTGTATGGAATTCCTGCCTTCACCATTCCTTACATATCAAGCAGGACTATTTACCTAATAGGAAGAAAGTCCTATCCAATTTCTTACTGAATAAAATTTTGGTGTTTGCTTATTCAATTTAAAGGTACTTTGATTCAAGGTTTTGCTTCCACACCTGGAATTTCTTTTCTAATTCTACTATATAGATTCCACTATGAGAAGAAGGTCAACAGCACATAGTGACTCCCAAGTGCAACCAGTCTTAAATTCCTCAGTCATGGCCTGTAGAACTCTGAGAAATAAAAGGAGATTAAAAACTGAACTGTAATGAACTCCTGCTTGTACTCTAAATTCTACACTGTACTCGTAGCTAACTCTCACCTTAGCACCCCAGTACATGGCTTATATGGCTCTCACAAGCCATTTGCCTACCCCTGGTTTCCTCTGGAACCACCAAATCACTGAGCGAGAACCTCTGTCAAAGGTTTTCTGCAGATCGACAAACGCCAAGTACAATGGCTTTCTTTAAACTAAAAACTTCTCCTGCAGTTGTCTTACTAAGCAGATGCCATCAGTCGTACTTCTTCCTAACACAAAACCAAACTGTCATCTAACCTAATTCTGTTCCTAATTAACTAGACTGTAATTCTCTCCACAATTTTCATGACCCTGTTCAGCAATTTGATACCTCTTTAATTACTTTTATCTAAGGGTCCTTTGTAACAGCTGGCTATAATGCTTCTACGGCAGTCGTCAGGTAGCAACATTGTAATCAGCTGTTACACACACAGGTAGACATATATTTATAATACAGAGTTATTTCCCTTGGCTTACATATTTCTCTCTCTTAGTTCTGTGTATTTGGCAAAAATTCAGGAGAGAAATTTTAACAAATAAATCGTCCCTTTTCAAATATGACCCCAAGGAATGAAAATTATAATATCTAAAACCTTTCTTTCCTTCTGAATATTATACGGAGGAGAGATATTTAATTAAAAAATCACTAAAATATGCTCTTCTCTCTTTCTCCCTATCATCATTGCCCGTTTCTCTCATTCTTATTCATTTTATTCGTTCCATCTCCAATTTTTACTCCCTACTTTTCTTTTTCAGCATCCATTTCTATTTCTCAACCCTACGTGGCTTTCTATCTTCACCTTCACCTTCCCCCCCCCAATTATACACTCTCTCTCCTTCGTTCTACCTTTATCTTCCTCTTCCCCCCACTTACACCCTCTTCCTTTCTCTCTCACCAAGCGACCATCAATTGACAGTGTATTTGTCTCCCACGTCCACAGCAGCCACAATCCTTGTTATTTCCTATGAAACTGCTCTATTTGCTGGCCATTACGTTTACACGGCTACGTTTGCTGCAACACTGCATTCTGTCTCTCACACATATTTTCTCTCTCTCTCTCTCTCTCTCTCAACCAATGATATAATATTGTCAGAGAAAGAGAGAGAGAGAGGGGGTGAGTGAAAAGAACTTAGTTTACAAAAACTGATAGACACATAGACACAAGGAAATATTCATAAAGGAATCTAAGCATTCAGCAAATTGGCCTGAAAGGAGGAGGAGGAAATGAAAAGATGATTAAAATGTGTATGATTGTAGAATGGAGATTTCCTAAAGGCTATATAAGAAGTAATACAAGACAACAGAAATCTCATCTAGATTTAATACATAAGTAGGGTAGATAAATAATTAAGAAGCTTTATATGGTATGTACAGAAATAAGAGAGGCAGCACCATTCGTGACCTTTGTCAGTCATCCCTGGTTGGTGAGATTGCCGCAGATGATGTTCAATTTGAACTTTTGTAAGTCAACACTCATTAGAAAAGCTTTGGGAAGGGATGGATTCCAAGGGTTTTGTAGCAGTGGAGAAGAATGACTGTGTAAAGTGTTTTGTGAAGGGTTGGAAGAATGGGATACAATAGGGATAATAAAGTGGAGGGAAAACAGATGAATCACTTGAGCCTTGATAGATAGGGAAATACTCCTTACTAGTTCAAAGGAGCAGAAAGTAACTGGTATTCCATTGGTTATGACGATGGGGGTTCCAGTTGAAACAATCAATGGAACAGCCTGCTTGCGAAATTAATGTGACAGTGGCAGAATACTCCGCAGACATGTGTACCCTTAACATAGTTCTTAGGGAGATTCAGCGTGTACAAAATGGGACAAGGCTGGCCCTTTGAAATATGAGTACTATTCGTTTTTGCTAGCTGAGTGGACTGGAGCAACATAAAATAAAATGTCTTGCTCAAGGATACAATGTGCCACCAAGAATCGAACTCATGACCTTACAATCCTGAGCCAAATGCTCTAACCATTAAGCCATGTGCCTTCACAAGTAGAAGTAACAATATTTGTGTGCTAATGGCTGCTGTGTCTTGATGAAGGAATTAATTGAATGTCCTTTGTCTTTTTTGGATCTCGGATGTTTCTAGTGACACCATCACAAATTATATAATATTTGTGCATTTTAAAATGTTAGCAATTGATTAATGTTGAATTCTTTTCTGACCTTGAATGTCCTAGTTTTTGTGATGAAGTTTTGGCAGTGCTATTCTACATGGGAGAGTTGTCACAAATATGAGCAATGAGGCCGAGCATTTATAAAGGCTTTGAGGCTTTGATGCATGGTGAAGGTCCAGGTGAAATGAAGTTTCCTTTGATATATGTGTGTGATGAGAATATTCTGATACTGTTGATGGGAGTTTAAATTGTTATGTCTCAATTGCAGAATACGTTTTTGAGGTCTCTCTGATCGTGGAAGCAGAGAGTTTGGTGTGACGTGTAACCATAAATGTGGCCGTATATTTTCTACACTGGAATATTTGTGTTTAGAAATAGCAATAAATAAATATGCAGAAAGAAAAAATATAAGAGACAAGAGATATAACCAAGCTTCACAGTACACTGATATAGGTGGTGTAGCTAAATCTTTTGGGGGGGCAATCTGTTGTAACAGTTTGATAGGTAATTGTAATTCTAAACAAAGAGCTGACAGACAGTGGAGCTACTTGCTGGACAAGATAGGTCATGTTTAAAATCCTAGATGATGTTAAGAGCAATAAAACTATTTTCAAACCATTGGTGACAGATAATATCAAGTCTCTAGTAGATCTGATGATAGAATATTGACAGAGATTCAACATAACAAAAGTGATGGTTGTTTTTCGGTTCCTGTTACCTTCTGAGATTTGGGAAGTGAAAGCAAGACAAGGAGAGAAAGATTGAAGAATAATGTGAAGATAGGAGGCAACTCTGATGTATAATTGCTTTTTGTTTTAAGGCTACCAGAAGGAACATCAAGATAGGTCACTTAGTTTCTATAAAGTTTTTTCGGCTTATTCATATGCTCAATTATTCTGTAATGTTATCCTAGGTAAACTAATGTCACACCCGAATGTTCAAGTTATATTCTGGGTTAACTAATGTCCTGTCCCACTGTTCTACAACATTCCACTTGGTTAACTTAATGACTTATAAAGCTCTTATTTTTATTTGTCCTATAGTATTTGTAACCCTATGTTAACTCATTACATCTAAAGCTGTTCTATGATCCTTCACCAGAAGCCGCTCTGACAAAGGTGGACAGCGGAAAGATGATTACAATGGCAGTGCTCCAGCATGGCCACAGTCATTGGACTGAAACATATAAGAGAATATATCCAACAGGGCTATTAAACTGTCCTATATGTAATTAATGACAAGTATAACTGTTCTATGTTAAGATAGGTTAACTAATATGTTCAACTGTTCTATTAAGTTAGCCTAGGTTAACCAATGAAATGTCCAACTGCCCTACTAAGTGTTACCCTAGACTAACCAATTACATATTCAGCTGCTTTATAGTGTTATCCTAGGTTAACTAATGACCATGTTTCGGTATCAATAGTCAGTACTCTCTCAGCAAATATGTTGCGAGTGAAAGAACCTGTTTAAACGAGAATATAAAAAAGGAGAAAGCAAAGTCTTCAGTGTGAGTATGTGGTTTGTGGGGTCGACTGCATCCTCCACTTCATTTTTTGTAAATTACTCATTCTCATTTAATTGTATATATTTTAATTGTTTGTTTATTCATAGGTTTCGTCTCATTCGATACCCTGACCCCAATGTTTGTTTTGTCTGTCCTCGTATCGTCCCCTCTTTTTCTCAACCTTATGGTAAATAAAGAAATTCTTTCTCTCTCTTTCTCTCTACTGTTACTCTGAAGAATCTAAGTTCCAGGTTTCAATTTAGATCTGATTTCCATATTGTTATTTCATTAGATGCTGACCTAAGTTTCGTCTGTATGACCATTAATATCCTTTCCTAAGTTTGTTATCCAGATTCCAACTTTCCGGAGATCTTTTACTTCTTTCAGCTAGATTTCTTCTCACGTAACGACGTCTGTTGAAGGCTGATTAAAGAGGGTCGAACTTTGTTTGGTTCCAGTGTAACCTAAATTTGAGTAGCTGTAATTTCCATTCTTAGCAACAGCGGTTGAAACAATGCAATATCGACTCCAAAATATGTATTTGTTATTTCTTTTGGTGTGAATCCGATAGTTTAGTTAGTTGCCGCAATTCTCATGGCATAATCTAACGCTATACTGAAATGGAAGGATACCAGAGTATCCTCTTAGAGCACTACTGCAATTTTTTCCATCAGGACGCAATAGTTGGGTCTTTGTGTCCTTATCGGGAATATTGGATGGCTGTTACAATTCCCTCTGAGAGAGAAGGCCACAAACAAAAGCCCTACAAAATCAATTGAACGCAATTTATACAAGATTACTACGAACACTCAACACAATATAGAAGAAGCATAAAACCAATGCCGAACTCTATGACAGTCTACTTCCAGTAACAGCCACACTGCAATAACAAAGGTTAAAGTTTACAGATCACAATTCGAAAAGCGAAAAGAAAAAAAAAAGAAGCAAAAACGAGGTAGTACACCATTCGTTGCTATGAAAGCCTATTCACAGCGAAATATCAAGTGAAAGGCCTCACTTTATGTACATCGACCATCTGGTACAAAATACTAGGATAAAGTTGGGAAATCTGCCTTCTGCTAAGTACAAGAGGTCACTTGTACTTACAGGAGGAACAAGTGTCCGAGTTCACTTGTAAAAGTAACAAATAGTATTTATTCTAGGTTAACAAATATGCCCAGCTGCTCTACAGTGTCAACCTAGGTTCTCTAGTGACATCTCAAATTGTTCTATAGTAGTCAATAAGCAATCTGCGGTATGTAGGACTTTCTAAATGGCCCGCCAAACGAAAAATTACTCTGAATTTATTTAGTGCAGCTCGACTAATGATGAGCCATGCTAATGATGCAACCTGCTTTACAAAGAAAGGTTGCCCGTACCTGTTCTTTTGTGTTACCCTAGGTTTACCTAATAACACGACCAAATATTTTATAGTGTTAACCAAGGTTAACTAATGCTATATATAATACAACTGTTCTGCAGTGGTTAATCTAAGTGTAATTTAATGCTGCATCCATCTGTTCTCATTACACAAGAACGATCAAAACATTTTAATATTAATGTCCATGTTTACAGGTATGACACCCACACATCTAAATAATCAAACACAGATCTCTTAACGTAAAATGTGACTTTCACATCCTCTCCTCTTCCCTCCTCCATTCAATCAAACTGCAGTGCTGGTATTATATAATACTATCGATCTGTGAACCAGTTTCTGTCTACAGCTGCCAATTCACATATTAGCTTGAAAGACAGGTTTCTAGCACACGACGTGCCATTTTGATGTCTTTTACAGGCAACTTCCAAGGGGGGAAAAAAAAGAACTAATTGATGATCATGCTTAATAGAACGGAAGTATATTTTATAAATGCATTTTTGTTTTTAGTTTAAATGATCACTTCTGCATATACTAATTGGAAATGGTATTTATATATGTACATAGTATTATGCGTGCATGCCCGCATACACGCAATATATGTACATTCATATATATATACACACATTTAATGTGTGTGTTGGTAACGGTGTTTTTATGTGCATATATATATATATATATATATATTATATATATATATATACTGCTACATGGTGTAAATGTGTATGTATATATATATATATTATATATATACACACACACATTTACAGCATGTAGCAGTGTTTGACAGCCGAAGTTCTACTGTATGTGTGTGTATCCAAGTAATGTCTATAGTATATATATGTTTATATACATAGATGTGCTTGCGGATATATGTATGGATATAAATTAAAATGTTCGAGAATGTTCTAGGATGATATGAATGTATGCTGAGTACGAGTGCACGCGCGCACGTGTGTGTGTGTGTGCATGTGTGCGTGTGTGTGTGTGTGCATGCGTGTGTGTGTGTGTATGTACGAGTGTATGCATATGTGTCAAACATCGACAATGTGAAAGCTTGGCTACAAGAGATTTACGGTAAATATTGGCGGAATAGAGAGAGAGAAGAGGGAGGAGGGATAAGAGACGGAGAGAGGGAAATGACAAAGAGAAGTGAAATGGGGAGGAGACAAAGAGAAGCGAAAGAGTAAGAGAGAAACAGACAGAGAGGGGGTGAAGAGATGCGAAAGGTAGAGGAGAAAGAAGGAGGGAAAAGAGCGATATAATTGTGTAAGAGGTCATGTGATGGTGTATTGAGCAGGTTACACCGGAAGTTGTGGTTCATCTCTCTGTGGAGAGAATGGCGCCATGCATCCAGCTTCACTTTAGGAAATATTCCATGTTTAAACAATGTCATTGTTTAATAGACACTCACAAAAATAATATGGCATTTACAATGAGATCCAGGTAAATTCTACCTGGACTAACATTAGACATCTCTCATAGCAGAAATAACTACATTGTCGTTTAGATATAACTTGGTTATCAGAGGATGATTTTGCTTCACCTCTCTCATCTCCATCAATGAAAGATGACTGCCACTGTCTATTTCTTTCTCTACAGCCTCTCTCTCTCTCTTAACGGGTGTCTGCTTTCTTTCTTGATTTCTTGTAGTCACAAATCTGACGACTTTGATCCATTCCATAACGATTTGCAATCACTAAAAGAAAGTACCTCCTTAGAAACTAACTTTATAGGACTTCGCTATTCAGAACGATGAAGCAATAAAAAAGTAACGCGTTTGTTTATCTGAGGAAGTCAGATAAAGAAACAATAGCAAGAAACTTTACAATGCCTCACGAATTCTAATGTCAAATGTACTGTATAATAATTAATGAGTGACCTAACTCGAGAGCCAGTAAAAACACAGTTGTATCTACAAGTATCTGAATCAATAAGTTTAATAAAATCCATTTTAACAGTATTGTATAGTTTGTGAATGTTTTAGTTCCCCCCCCCCCCTCCAATATCCAGTAACTGAAATAAAGAGCGCAAATCTTAGCGACTGAAATATTTTTGTAGGTGTGTGTGTGTGTGTGTGCGCGCGCGCATGTATATGTATGTATTAAAAAAACCAATAAACGGAAAATTTTGCAAAAACATAACAAACAGAAAATTCGTAGCTAATTCCTCATCAGTCAACGTCTAAAGGATCCTTACAATTTCGGGCCTTTAACGCTGATATTATTCACGTTCGGTAGCGCCGGTGAAAAAAAGCTACTGGGAATAGCTAATGAACATAGAGGACAATGACAAAAACAAACACAACAAAATAGAATATACAAACAAAAAAAGCTGTGCAGCTGCAAGACAGATATGCGGTAATGCAAAGGAAAAATGAAAATACCCTATTGGACTAGAGACGAGAGAAGGGCGGATAGAAAGTCAGAATGAAGGAGGAAATAAAGTATTGGGAATGGAAAGAGGTGTGTCTGTGTGCACATGTATGTATATATATAAAGTTAATCCAAACAAGAAAACACAAAAAAACACAACAACGCGAGGATGTTGAACAAATATAGTATTATTGGATGCTCGAGAAGGAGGAGGGTTTTACGTTTCGAGCGGAGCTCTTCGTCAGAAACATAGGAAAAGGAAAGATCCAGAGAAGAGAAGACAGAGGAAAAAAAATCGCCAACAGTACACATGCAGTCACATTTTGAATGTGTATATATACACGTGTTGGTGCTACTTTGGTATGTGATCTATGTGTCATGAAACTGCTTTGGTATGTGATCTACAAGAAAAAAAGTTATACTGATCAAGAACAAATTTTAATAATAAATGTATTAATGATGAAATTAGAAAACTTGTTTCAAATTTGCTTTGTTCTAATTTCTTTTTATAAAAATTTCAATTATCTATTTTTTACTTATGTAGCTGATGTTTGATTGATTTACTCATTTGTTCGATTCGCCCATAAAATTAGTAAACTTCTTTCAAATCTGCTTCATTTTAATTTTCTTCAAATAAATGTATAAAAATGTAAGAATGTTTTATTTAAGCCATTATAAATAAATGGAACATGTAAATCGCATACTAAAGTAGAATTTGACTCTTGTAGTTCATGTTGGCTACATAGATCACATACCAAAGTAGCACCCACGTGTGTATGAATATGTGAAGGGATGCTATTAAGTTAAACATGGACTAAATTTATCTAAGTTTTACATATCTATCTCTATCTTCATATATATATATATATATGATAGATAGATAGATATATGTATATAATCAAAATGAGCAACAGGATATCAAGTAGTAATGCAATACAACTTGTGCTTCCAGTAGAAAGGATTATTATTATAATTATTAAGGCGGTGACCTAGCAGAATCATTAGTATGTTGGATGAAATGCTTAGCAGTATTTTACCTGTTGTTACATTCTGAGTTCAAATTCCACCGAGGTCAACTTTGCCTTTCATCCTTTCAGGATCGATAAATTAAGGACCAATCAAGTACTTAATTTATCTAAATTAAAAACCAGTTACACACTGGGGTCAATTTGATCGGCTAGCCCCATCCCCTCAAAATTTCAGGCCCGATGCCTTTAGTAAAAAGGATCATTATTGTTGCTGTTAATTATACCATTTTCCAACATAATTATTATTTTTGAACTCATTATTTGTTTACCTCATTATATAAGCCACACAAAGTACGTACTCTTCACACAATGCAAAGCTGCACGACTTATTACTATTCTGATGAAGTACCACTCCAACATATTCATTTACACACATTGCATTACTTTGCACACAAGATAGGCGTAGGTGTGGCTGTGTGGTAAGTAGCTTGCTTACCAACCACATGGTTCCGTGTTCAGTCCCACTACGTGGCACCTTGGGCAAGTGTCTTCTACTATAGCCTCGGGCCGACCAAAGCCTTGTGAGTGGATTTTGTAAACGGAAACTGAAAGAAGCCCGTCGTATATATATGTGTGTGTGTTTGTGTATATATATATGTCCTTACCTTCGAAATGCGGAGTAGATGAAACAGGGACAACTGAAGAAGGGGAATATTCTTTGTGTTGTATGTCTCGTTTCTCTGTCTTTTTTCATGGTTTGAAAATAAGTTCGTTTCTATGTTTTTGTTTTTGTATTTTCGTTTCTCATTGGGTTCAACATTTATACATATATACATGTAGGTATGTACATATATGTATGTATATGTGCATATATTTATATATTTTATATGTGTGTGTGTGTGTGTTTGTGTGTCTGTGTTTGTCCCCCCCAACATCGCTTGACAACCGATACTTTCCCATTTGAGTCAACACAGAATTACAAAAAGTATTTATGGAATTTTGATGTACTGTCGGGTGACTTTTGGCCAACCCTGTATGTATATATACACACACACACACACACACATACATATATATATATATAAATGGAACAAAAACACAATAGAGGACATTAAAACATTCAGACAGATAGATGATACAAAGGACAAGAGAAACAACAATTAGAAGGACAGACAAAAGGAGACTGGTCATTCGTGGTTTTCTTTCCTCAGCTAAGTTCCAGAAGTCACGACCATTTCGGACACACACACACACATACACAGACAGACACACACACACACGTTCACACACACATATCTCTCCTTTGTTTGCACTCTCTCTCTCTCCCCATACATGTGTAAGTGTGTGTGGATCAGAGGAAAGAGAGAGGTACCTGGTGGCACAGAAAAGGGTGATCAGTGGAAAAATAAAGTAAGATATTGAGAAAGAGGGATGGATGTCAAAAGGAAGTGGTTCCAAAGAGAGGAATCACTTGTAGCATAAAGGGAAAATGAAATGTATTTCTGCTCTCATATGAATACAGCAGTTGAATAGTGCTGTAGATAGTTGAGTGATGGTAGGATGAGCATTAGAAAGACGTAGGCTTGACAGGGACAGGGACCAATTTGTGTGCACAGACATAAATATAATGCTTTTAGGACCTTACTTTCTCTGTGATGAATGGGTCTTCTTAAGCTCAGCAAATTGCTTTTTCTGTGAGGCCCAACATCCAGAGGTTGTTCGTCACTACTTTGTCCCATAATCTTCCTGGGCCTCCTTCTTCCACAAGTTCCATCCATTTTAAGCAATCGGCACTTCTTTATGTTGCTGTCCTCATCTGTATGCATTAGATGACCACATCATCATAGTCTTTCCCCTGCACATATTCCTGATTCCCATCAAGTCCAATTGTTAAATTTCCTCAACTCATTTGCACTTTGACATTCATGCAGACTGGTGTTGCAAATCCAAAGGAGTATGCTAATTTCATTCCTTTCTAGTCTTTGCATGTCTCTGCACTCAGGACCCATGTCACACCATCATGTAACATTGCTCTTTGCATACAAGCATCATACAGTCTACCTTTCACTTCGAGAAGGAAACCTTTTGTTGCCAACAGAGTTAATAGTGGCTTAGTGATTTGGGTATTCAGCTTACAGTCATAAAGTCATCAGTTCAATTTCTGACATGTGTCCTTGAGCAAGACACTTTATTTCACATTGCTCCAGTTCACTCAGCTGGCAAAATGAGTAGCACCTTCATTTCAAAGGGCCAGCTTTGTCACACTCTGTGTCATGCTGAATCTCCATGAAAACTATATTAAGGGTACACGTGTTTGTGCAGTGTTCAGCCACTTGCATGTGTTAATTTCACAAAGGGACTGTTTCCAATGATCGGATCAGCTTGAGCCCTCATCATCGTAACAAACAGAGTACCATATAACTTTCTCCAGCCTATTCTTATTTTAACACCTATACTTTCAGAACATCCTCTTCCACTGCTAATTAGATCACCTAGGTAACAGAAACTATCTACTACTTCTAGGAAGCATTCGAGAAAATCTATTTCCCAGAGTGTGTATCGCTTCTATGCATCTTCCAAATACAAAGAGACTACTTTCTCTGTTAAATTTCCTAGGGTTCCACTGTAACACTTGTGTGAAATTCCAGCCAATACCTTTCCTAAATACAAAACAAAGTTATTTTCCTGAAAGGAATAAATTCG
This sequence comes from Octopus sinensis, assembly GCF_006345805.1. Lineage (NCBI taxonomy): Eukaryota > Metazoa > Mollusca > Cephalopoda > Octopoda > Octopodidae > Octopus > Octopus sinensis. The sequence goes on from NC_043009.1 coordinate 62,629,376, forward strand.
CGTCAGTTTTCTAGTCTTTTGTTTAATTAACTTTAAGGCCCTTTGCTTCCAGGTTTTGCTTCTACACATGGAATTTCTTTTCTAATTCTACAGTAGCTTGCTTACCAACCATATGGTTTCGTGTTCAATCCCACTGCGTGGCACCTTGGGCAAGTGTCTTCTACTATAGCCTCGGGCCGACCAAAGCCTTGTGAGTGGATTTGGCAGACGGAAACTGAAAGAAGCCTGTTGTATATATGTATATATATGCATGTATGTGTGTGTGTGTATATGTTTGTGTGTCTCTGTTTGTCCTCCCAACATCGCTTGACAACCAATGCTGGTGTGTTTACGTCCCCCGTAACTTAGCGGTTCGGCAAAAGAGACCGATAGAATAAGTTCTAGGCTTACAAAGAATAAGTCCTGGGGTCGATTTGCTCCAGCATGGCCGCAGTCAAATGACTGAAACAAGTAAAAGAGCAGATTCAGCTATAAGAATGAAGTCATCAGCATGAAGAAGCCTCAACAGACAATCGATCTTAAACTCCGGTGTTATAACTTAGGGGAGGGGATTATTGTGGATGTGACCAAAGAACCAAGCCTTGGTGAACTTCTACCTGCACACTGCTGCAGTCATTTGTGTACTTGTTGCTAACCCTCACAAGCCATTTGCCTACCTCTAGCTTCCACTAGACCCACTTGATGAGAATAAGAGATCCTGGTGAAGGCTTTCTTCAGATTGACAAATGCCAAGTACAGTGGTTTCATTTTAAGCTTTTTTTTTTTGCAGTTTCTGTTGTGTCTGGGGAGAGTCATTTTCTTTTTGTGCCTTATAATCTAACACACTCACCGGTAAAATTTCCACTTTTTCCTTATTTTTATTTTCCTAAAATTTTCGTTGCATCTTGCAACCTTTTTAATAGTTTTGACTTTGTCCATTATTTACACTTTTGCAGTTGCCTTACTGGTAAGAGAGCATCACTTGTACTTCTCACCACCACAAAACCAAACCGCATCTGATTTAGGCTAATTTTCCTCCTAATTAACTTAGCTTATAACTCCTTCCGTAATTCTTATGACCCGGTCTAGCAATTCGATGCCTCTGTAATTGCTTCTCTTAGGCATTTCATTTACCCTTGTAACAGTTGACGATGTTGCTACTCGCTAGTCATTTTGTAATATACCTTCCTGTACAAACTGATGAACTATCAAGGTGTGTGTGTGTGTCTGTGTTATGTTTGTCCTCCAGCCACCGCTTGATGACTGGCGTTGATTTGTTTACGTTCCTAGTAATTTAGCAGTTTGGCAACAACAACAAAAAAACGATAGAATAAGTACCAATCTTGAAAAAAAAAAGTAATGGGGATCGATTTGTTTGACTAAAGGCCTTGCAGGTGGTTGCTCCTGCATGGACACAATCCAATGAGTGAAACAAAAGGGCAGAAGATATATATATATATATATATATTTCGTTTTGGGATTTGGTTTGCAAGATTCTTTATATGAGTTCGTGTGTTGAAGCATACTATTGAAAAGGTTGCAAGACGCAACGAAAATTTTAGGAAAATAAAAATAAGGAAAAAAAGTGGAAATTTTACCGGTGAGTGTGTTAAATTATAAGGCACAAAAAGAAAATTACTCTCCCCAGACACAACAGTATATATATATACATACTCGGTGGAAAAAAGAGTACTCAAATACCAATGGTAGAGTAATATGCTTTATTTAAAGCATATTACTCTACCATTGGTATTTGAGTACTCTTTTTTCCACCTTGTTTCACATTTATGTGTTTACTCCGGTATATATATACATGTATATGAAGCGAAATTGTAACTAGCAACAAGGAATGTGTGTCTGTGTGTGTGTTTGACACAATGGTGATAGTGGGGGAAGCGGAAGCAAGTATAGTATATATTTTCTCTGTGAGAAAAGCACTTTAAGAGTAAAGGGAAGCTATGTCTAACTAACCTGACAACCAGCTGACACAGTTAAGTCAGAATGACTTTATGCTTTATTGTTCTTCATGGCTGCTTATGTTTTTTTCCCTCTTCCCACTACACTGGAAGCCATGGAAAAAGACGACTGAATCTGTGTGCGTGCGTGCGTGTGTGTGTGTGTGTGTTCGTGTTTGTGGGTGAGTGTGTAAGCGCAAAGGTATGTATATATATGAGTATGTTGAATGTTATGCTAGGCCTATAAAGGTTGTTGATATTCCATATTCAGTGTCATTGCATTTTTTCTGTTCTGTATACTTCCTTTATTAAAATATAGATCATGCACGAACAACCTTTTCACAAGAAGTGGGCCAAATGAGACATTACTCATCAAAGGTAAGCCGCACCACTAGAAAAATTTTCAAGGTAATTTTTCATTAGACGCCCTATTCAGAAAGTTCCACGGGCCGCAGTTTGCCTGTGAACTGCAGTAGATATATTAATAACTTCTATCTCATGCAGAATTTAACATCTCCCTCGAAATTTAATGATACCAAAAAAAAAAAGGCCTTTCTTTCACATTACAATCGACTCCCGTCAATGATACCTGATATTCTAAATATTTCAGTTAATCGATTTCATTGGCATTATATTTCTCATGTGAGGGCGTGTGGCCTAGTGGTTAAGAATGTTGGTCTCACGATCGCTAGATCGTGGGTTCGATTCTCGGAGCGCGCGGCGCGTTATGTTCCCGGGCAAAACACTTCATTTCACGATGCTTGAGTTCGTTCAGCTGCAACAGAAGAGCCCTTCCGATCAGATGCTAAAACGATGCAAAGTTCATTGTGTAACAATATACCTAGACCATAGGTTCACAAAGTGGGCGCTACCGTTCTCCCCACCCCTGTGAGCGTTGAGACGGTCCAAGGTGGACGCTGGTGCCTAAGGGGCGCTGGGGTAGAGAAAAAGGAGACATTGGGAGGAAAGCAGTGAATTGGGGGATTCTAGGAATTTATTATATTAATAATATCAAATGATTCATAGTATATATAAGTAAAATATAAAATATTGATTTATATATAGGAGTAGGAGTGGCTGTGTGGTAAGTAGCTTGCTTACCAACCACATTGTTCCGGGTTCAGTCCCACTGCGTGGCATCTTGGGCAAGTGTCTTCTACTATAGCCTCAGGACGACCAAAGCCTTGTGAGTGGATTTGGTAGATGGAAACTGAAAGAAGCCTGTCGTATATATGTGTGTGCATGTTTGTGTGTCTGTGTTTGTCTCCCCAACATTGCTTGACAACCGATGGTGATATGTAACTTAGCAGTTCGGCAAAAGAGACCGATAGAATAAGTACTAGGCTTACAAAGAATAAGTCCTGGGGTCCGTTTGCTCAACTAAAGGCGGTGCTCCAGCATGGCCACAGTCAAATGACTGAAACAAGTAAAAGAGAAAAAGGGAAAGAGGGGGTCTCCCCCCTCCTAACTTAATCAATTCATCAAGTTGTTTTTTTGTATTTATTTTACTTACTATATACATCACTACTTTAACATCTACTTTTCCATGCTTGCATGAGTCAGATGGAACTTGTTGAAGTGGATTTTCTATGGCAGGATGCCCTTCCTGTAAATGACTCCCCTCACTTGTTTCCAAATAAGGTAACATTTCCCCTGTGACCAGACGAGTTTTTCACAGAAAACTGGAAATGAATGATACTGCTAGTATAACAGTGACTCTCGTTTACAACTATTAGACAATACCAAGGCAAGGAGACAGTAACCCACACACACACACATCTTTTATCTTTTACTTATTTCAGTCATTTGAAAGGTTTTAGTCAAACAAATTGACCCTGGGGCTTATTATTTTTTGGAGCCTAGTACTTATTCTATCAGTCTCTTTTGCCGAACTGCTAAGTTACAGGTATGTAAATACATCATCACCCATTGTGAAGTGGTCATGGAGGACAAACACAGACACAGAGACACACACACATAGATATATACATAAATATACAACAGGCTTCTTTCAGTTTCCTTCTACCAAATCCACTCGCAAGGCTTTGGTTGACCTGAGGCTATATAGTAGAAGACACTTGCCCAAGGTGCTATGCAGTGGGACTGAACCCAGGACCATGTGGTTGGGAAGCAGGCTTCTTACCACACAGCTACACCGGTGCCTATATATTAATATATATTTTTAGGAAATACATTGTTATGGCTGGTCATAGAGTGACCATTGGTTTCACATCTATAAGGTGGATAGCCATATAGGTGACTCATCGACTCAAATGGCCAAAAGCATCGTTTTGAGCATTGGGTCTCATGGAGGCAAAGTGGCTGAGTTCCTTTTGCATGTTGGGCCTCACGGAGGCAATGACCAAGACCTTTGGCATTATGTCATGCTTGAGAAGAAGACCCATCAAGCCGAGCAAAATTGCAGTCATGGCAGATACCATTGTTATGCAAACTGGCACCTGTGCCAGTGGCACGTAAACACACCCCAGTGTCATGCAAATGGCACGTAAAAGCACCCATTACACTCTCGGGGTGGTTGGTGTTAGGAAGGGCATCCAACCGTAGAAAATCATGGTAAATCAGACTAAAGTCTGGTACAACATTCCAGCATTCCAGCCCAGTCAAACCATGCCAGCATGGATAACTGACAGCAAATGATGATGATGATGATCTCACACACACACAGCTTCAACAATAATAACACAATATCAATAAAAAAACATCCTATCAATAGAACAAGCTGAAATTTACTGGAGACCAGTATGGGAAAACAATAATGGATTCAACATAAATGCTGATGAATTACAAGAAGGATATTACAAGCATGTTGAACAAAAGCTTTACAAAATCAACAGTGTGGAACTATAAACAATCCTGAAAAAAAATACCAAACAGGAAATTCTCTGACCCAGATCATATTACAGGATATTAGTAGATATCTTAATTATTATCAAGCAAGATTTATGAACACTGTATTAGAAAAGTATCACAGGTATATTAAACACACCCACATGGCTGTCAACATACATCAATCTTCTCATACCCTGAAATAGTGAAACTATAGAAGCTAAAAATTATCACCCAATAGCCTGCCAAATATCATATATAAGATATAGTACCTTGGCTGCTTCAACCTGTTGCTACAGGATCATTCTATCACTAAGAATATAATTCCTTAACCCTTTCGTTACTCTATTTATTTTGAGATGCTCTCTGTTTCTTTCAATTACTTTAAATATAACAAAGAATTTAGTAAAATTAAGCTAGTGTTAAGCACATAAATTGTGACTAAAGTTTGGTGGAAGATATTAATACAAAACTTATGAAAACAAGACATTTGTACTCAGAGCCAGAGCCGGTTTCAGCTGGGTTGGTAACAAAAGGGTTAACAAGCTGTGGGAAGATAGAAAGTGGTAGGGATGTTTTGAACATCTAGTGATTAACAAACTGATTCAAGAAGGAACTGCAAGAATTTGGTTGTGATGTGGTTGAATTATCAAAAAGTGGAATACCAAAGTCCTGCAATTAGCCAATGTCCCTCCACTACCTCACCAAAAACTGGTACACCTCCCAACTCCTTAAAGGCAACAAACATTATCAAAAAGGCATCCTACAGGGTGAAAGCCCATCAGTATTAGTGTTGGTTTTCACTTTAAACTCCCTATCGTATTTGATCACAGAATATAGCAGCATAGGAATGGATCCAGTAATATGTCTGACTTTCTCTTTGTTGATGAATTGAAGTTGTATGGGCCAAATATTAACCTCATTAAAAGGCAACTGGATCTCACAACCCAATTCTCTACAGATTTTGGAATGAAATTTGGTGAGTTTATATGTATATTTTTGGTGGTAAAATGTGGGAAACTTGTGCCCTCCTCCTTATCATCATCATCATTTAATGTCCTTTGTCCATGCTGGCATGGGTTGGACAGTTTGACCAGGCTAGAAAGCTGCTCCAGATTCCAGTCTGATATACCATAGTTTTCTACAGCTGGATGCCATTCCTAAAGCCAACCACCCCAAGAGTGTAATGGGTGCTTTTACATGCCACCAGCATGGATAGCAATTTGCATGACACCGGTGTCTGTCACAACTGCAATTCTGCTCAGCTTGATAGGTCTTCCTTTCAAGCACGACATAATGCCAAAGGTCTGAGTCTTTGCTTCTGTGAGACCCAAGACTCAAAAGGAACTCAGCAACTTTGCCTCTGTGAGGCCCAAAGCTTGAAAAGCATTCTTTACATACCACCAGCATGAGTGCACTTGGCTTGACAGGTCCTCTCAAGCACAGCACATTGCCATAGATCTTGGTCACCAGTCATTGCCTTTGTGAGGCTCAAAGTTCGAAGATCATGCTTCAACCATCTCATTCCATGTCTTCCTGGGTCTACCTCTGCCACAGATTCCCTTCACAGTTAAAGATTGGCACTTCTTTACACAGCTGTCTTCATCCATACACATCACATGGCCATACCAGTGAAGTCATCTCTCTTGCACACCACATCTGATGTCTCTTATGCCTAACTTTTCTCTGAAGATGTTTACACTCTTTCAAACATGCACACTGACATTGCACATCCAGCGAAGCATACTGACTTCATTTCTTTCAAACCTACGCATGTCCTTGACTGTCACAACCCATGTTTCACTGCTATGCAGCATAGCTATTTGCACACAGGTATCAAACAATCTGCCTTTCACTCTGAGTGAGAGGCCCTTTGTTGCCAGCAGAGGTAGGAGCTCTCTGAACTTTGACCATCCTAATCTTATTCTTACCCAAGACACTAAACATGAACAACCTAAAAAAACAGCCTTTACTCTTTGAGGAAAGCTATAAAAGTCTTGGACTGGAGGAAAATGTCATCTATGATGAACCCATCAATAAGGAGAGGACAAAGAATGAGGACCTCAAGAGAGTTAAAGACAAAATGATCATCTGAACTCTCAGTATACAACAAGCATGTCTGACTTTCTCTTTGTTGATGAATTGAAGCTGTATGGGCCAAATATTAACCTCATCAAAAGGCAACTGGATCTCATAACCCAATTCTCTACAGATATTGGAATGAAATTTGATGAGTTTATACGAGAAGACCTGGCAAGCCAAGTGAGACCATAACCTCATGGCCTATGGCAGGTGTGTACAACACCTTTGCGGTGCCAATCCTCACTGCAACATTTGGCCTTCTGTTGCTGCAAGAGCTCAGTGACATAGATGTACAAAATTGCAAGCTACTCAGTGTTACTGGAATCTTCAACAACAAGGGAGATGTAGACAGGCTATACTTTCCATGCAAGGGTGGTGGCCATGGTCTTAAATCAGTATTGACGTCATATGAAGCCTGCATTGTGACACTGAAGCAACATCAGCAGCAGAGCAAAGAGGTCAGTAAATATCTTGCTCGAGTTTGCAGGCATAAAAATACCAACCTCATTAGGATAGCTAATGAACTTGAGGAGAGGCATGAAAGTAGAGTTGATGCATAGCTCTCCCCAAACAGTATTGGTAAACTTTATTTATCAGAACAAGAAAATGAAAAAAATGCATAAGTAAGCTTAGTACTTATTCTAAGTTATGGGGATGTAAACACACCAGCATCGGTTGTCAAGTGATGTTGGGGGGACAAACACAGACACACAAGCATACACATACACACACACACACACACATATGACGGGCTTCTTTCAGTTTCCGTCTACCAAATCCACTCACAAGGTTTCGGTCGGCCTGAGGCTATAATAGAAGACACTTGCCCAAGGTGCCACGCAGTGGAACAAAACCTGGAACCATGTGGTTCACAAGCAAGCTACTTACCACACAGCCACTCCTATGCCTACTCCAACGAATATCTAGAATTTGTTTCAAATCTCTTGTTTTCCTCCTAATGTCTAATGAGATGGACAAGTTCTACATGCCCATGAAACTTTAAATTATATGGAGATAAAGCAAATTGTTATTATGTATGTGTGTGTATATATTTGTGTATTCATGTGTGTGTGTTATAATCATCAGCATTTAACATCCATTTTCCATGCTGGCATGGGTTGGATGGTTTGACAGGAATTGGTAAGGCCAGGAGCCACACCAAGCTCCATTGTCTGTTTTAGCATGGTTTTTATAATTGGATGCCCTTCCTGATGCCAACCCCTTTACAGAGTGTACTGGGTGCTTTTTGCATAGCACCAGCGCTGACAGGGCCTATGTGGTACCAGAGAGAGAGAAGGAAATACAGGAATATCAATACCTTACAACATACCTTCTTGATTTATTAAAATTATCTCCACCTCTAGAAGACGTGTCCCAATTATCAAATGGTAACTGGGAACAGCTGAAGCTGAGAAAGGGAGATAATCTCAAGAATTATAAGACAATTGTAGAGCTGGGGACGCCTGTTGAGGTAGAAACTCGTGTCCACGACTGTCCTCTTGTCTCCAGACAATAAATTTGTCCGTCCCCAAATGACATATCAACTTAAGAAAAATCTTCAATTTTAAAATTATCTCCCCTTCTCGTTAGAGGTTGTTCTTATTACCATTTGGTAATTAGGATAAATTCTCTAAAAGTGGAGATATTTTTAATAAATCGAGAATTTATGTTGCATGGCATTTGATTTTCCTGTATCTGGCGATGTTGTTCATATACAGATCACTGGCCTCTCCGAGTTATTTCTCTTAGCTCATTTTGTTTTGTGCGAGAGCGAGCGAGAGATAACGACAGTCAGTGCTATCGATATATACAAGGTCCTCAGCTGCTGACCCAGCTTAGCTAAAAGGTCACTTCCGATTAATATACACTACAATCTATTTAACTTCAATGCCATCGCTTGGCCCCGTATACATGTATGTGCACGTGAGTGTGAGTGTGGGTGCGTGCGCGAGCGTGTTAATGGAAGAAATAACGAATTCCAACTTAAAAATAAGACTTGTTTCAGTCATTTTATTTCCTGGTTATTCACACTAACACACATATTATTTAATATACTCATGCGTGTGTTCGATTACTTCTACACCTATATTCATACAGATGGATATGTTTGTGCTTGTGTGTGTGTGTGTGTTTACACAAAGTGTATCTGAATAGGGGCTACAAGAGAGACCAAAGGGCGGGTGAAAGAACAGCTTTATTGAAATGGAATATTCTCAAGTGTTCCCTAGCTTCAGGGAAAAGAGAGAGAGAGAGAGAGAGGGGCTTTTTGAAGTAATATAGCATTATGTATGTTTTCCCTCTCCACAGCCTTGACTAAATCCCTCTTACCTAAGCAGCACTACATTCTGACCCTTAAACGACTTTCTGCACAGCGGAGTTTACCTGATAAATTTATCACTTATTTATCCTTTATAGCTGGAAAAAGGAAAAGAAAAGAAAATCAATGAAACCTGCTGTTTTTGTTTCCAGAAGATTCCTCTATTACTGTCTTTCTTGTCAATATCTCGTTATTTCTTGACAGAGAAAGAGGGGAGTAGTTTCTCCCGTTCAGTCATCCTTACCCGCACCACCACCATTGTCCCCTCTAACTACCTCCACCATCATCACCATCACTTTCACCGTTATGCTTCTACTATCACTATCTTCACCATAGTCGCCGTTACCACCATCTTACTAGTCATCACCAAGTCTCCACTATCACCACAAGTCAACGTGAGATCCTGTTCGTGGCTGCTCGAAAGGGTAGAAATAGTAACCGAATCTCCCTTAAATCACTCTCTACCGTCTTAGAAAAAAAAAAGGATGCCTTGTATAATGTAGTCCTGGATTCCCTGCGCCCGTGAAAATGAGGGGATAGTCATGGATTGGTGGAATACCTTTGATCATAGTGCGCTCATTCAGTACTACCTTGGGCTAAACAACTCCTATCCAGCCCACTCACGTCATCACTACTACTATCACCATAGTTACTACCATCAACCACCACCATCCGACTGCTAACACAACTATTACATCTATGTTCACCTCCATTACCATCACCACCACCACCACTGCCGCCGCCACGATATCATGTCTTGAACATTTTAGTTTAAACTCTTTCCGTAAAAGCATGGCGATTGCTTTCACTTCCCAACTACATTCGACCATCTTTATAAAAATACAAGCATCTTTCGTTAAGATGACGACGATGTAAATGGTGGCGGTGTATCAGAAGTGTAAGAAAAGATGCAGAAAGAATTGATGGAGTGAGAGAAGAGAGCAAGTGAGAGGAGTGGAAGAGAGGTAGCGTGAGTTATGTGACATATTGAAAAGAGAAATAAATGAATGAGTGGAATAATGTGAGAGAAGAAGAGGAAGAAGTAGTTTGGTAAACGAGAAGGAGGAGGAGAGTAGGTAGAAAATACGAAGAGAGAGAGAGAGATAGTGATAAAGTGAGAGGAGGAATGTGAGGTAGTGGTATGAGAACAGAGAGGGAAGGAGTGAGAAGAGTGACAGAGAGGAGTAAGAAAGAGGGAGGAATGTGAAAAATTAAGGAGTAAAAGGGAAGTGAAAGAAAGGAGGATGAGGTTGCAGGCATGTGAAAGGAGAGTAAGAGGAACAGAGAGGGAGAAAACTAAAGGGACGGGAATAGGAAAGGTAAGAAAATGGAGGGAAAAGCAGGGAAGTTGAGAGGTAGGGAGCTGTGAGAGAGAGGTAGGGATTTGGGGGAAGTGGAAGAGGTAGAGAGTTTTGGGCAACGAGAAAGATAGGCGGAGAAGCATTGCGAGAGGTAGAGTAAGGATGTAGCCAGGTAGGAACAACGGACGAGAAAAGAGAGAGAGAGTAGAAAAGTAAGGAATTAGGAAAAAGAGGAGCAGGAGGTTATGAGAGAGTGAAATAGAAAGGCAGGGAGTCCAGATGCAGGATGTTACGGAAAACGGTAGATTAAAGAGGAGGTTTAGAGAGACAGGGTGCTATAAATGATGCTTAGATTCAACGACTGATTAACATGCAATCGCTCAGCAACGAACTCCAACCTTTGGTACACAGACCGGCTTGTCTCCTGTCTGTATTTTCTACAGTAATTAGAGGGGTCTCTGGTTTTCTGAGGTGACTGGCCTTGTATCAGATTAACCCAGGCCCATCTTAGTATAACTCCTCTTGCCTCTGTCCATCACTTACATTATGTCCACTACCCTAGGCCCCACTTAACGCTCATGATCCTTCGTCCCTTGAACATCAGCCGGCCACAACTCTTAACCTGTACATTTTCCCTGCAGCTATCGACCTATCCGTGCATCAGTCTTATCTTTCCTTCCTACAAACCAAACCAATATTTTTTTTAAGGGAGTACTAGTGAAATTGGACCTTGGGAGACTGAAGATGCCGGAGATAGAAGTGCTAGGGAGACAGTAAGAAATAAAAAAGATAGAGCCAAGAAGGAAAAAATAGAGTGCATGGATACAGGAGAGTAAGGAGAGAGACGGAGGGCGGGAGAAATGACGGAAGAAAGATTTAGAAATAAAAGTCAATGGTTAAATAGAATAAGAAGGTAAAAAAATCAATAAGATTTAAGCACCAAGATGTTATTTATTTAGTTCTCTTTTCTAAACAATCTCATCTTTCTCAATTACACACACACACACACACACACACACATATATTACTTTGTACTAAGTCTCACACTTCCCCACCACCACCACCACCATTTTCCCCTGTTACTATTCCAGATTGTTTCTTCTTTGCTTTCTTCCACCTTTTTCCGTCATTCATTTTCCATTATTTTTTCTTTTCCTCGTTCACTCTAATTTTATCTCCGCCCGCCTTCGCTTTTATATATCTCCGCCTCACTCATTCTCTCTCTCTCTCTCTCTCTCTCTCTCTCTCGCTTTCTCTTTCTCTACATTTGTCCCTCCCATTCCTTCTTCATCTCTTCCACATCGCCTACCCCCACCTCACCCTTGCTGACTGTCCAACTGAAGCAAAATAGACAACATTTTATTAACTATCCTGTATTTCATTTAGCTTTCAAAAGATAATAATTCAATCCATTTCCTCCTCCTCCTTCTCCTTCTCTTTCACCACCCACCCCTGCCATTGCAGACTTTAGCCCAGTTTACAACCTTCTCCTTCACACAAGCACTCGATGCCTGCTTTCTATGTTTCTTTTACCTTTTCCTCTCTTTATTTACAGCTCATAATCCACGATTGCTACAGCTGTACAGAAACACTTGCTTCTTGCAATTAACCAGCTCAATACTAGAAACATTGCCGTTCTTGTTATTCCTCCCTATATATACCTGCCATTCTATTTAGTAGTTTCAATCAAATATTCTTCTGGGCAGATCAACATAGTCCTCTTAGCAAATGCTTAGCTCCTTTTACAAAGGTAGGCTAAAAGAGCTTTAGGAGAAGCATCCAATACCCAAATCTTGCCTGTTCTGACTACACCAGCCTTATAAATCTGAGATGTTCAGATTACGTAAAGCAATCGTTAAGATTTGTGTGAATGAAAGAACAGCAAATGCTGGCGGGTAATGTGAACCTGTAAGTATGTATGTCTGGATTAATATAGTGAGAAGATGTGTTGGAGGGGAGAGAGAGAGAGGGGGGGAGAGAGTTGACTGGTTTAGTTAGGAGTCAGGGTAAGGAGAAAGATCCAAGTATGCAGGTTATGCTTTGTTTTCTCTCTCTCTCTCCCTGAATACCCCTCTTTCTCTCTCTGTATACCTCTCTTTTTCTCTCTGTATACCTCTCTCTCTCTCTCTCTGTATACCTCCCTTTCTCTTTCTCTGTATACTTCTCTTTCTCTCTCTGTATACCTCTCTTTCTCTCTCTATACCTCTCTTTCTCTCTCTCTGTATACCTATCTTTCTCTCTCTGTATACCTCTCTTTCTCTCTCTATACCTCTCTTTCTCTCTCTCTGTATACCTATCTTTCTCTCTCTGTATACCTCTCTTTCTCTCTCTATACCTCTCTTTCTCTCTCTATACCTCTCTTTCTCTCTCTCTGTATACCTCTCTTTCTCTCTCTCTGTATACCTATCTTTCTCTCTCTGTATACCTCTCTTTCTGTCTGTATACCTCTCTTTCTCTCTCTGTATACCTCTCTTTCTCTCTGTGTACCCCTCTCTCTCCGTATACCTCTCTTTCTCTTTAGCTAGATTAACACGCATACATGAACTGGCCATATATTCACTTCGGAACAATCACTCACACCGACACAAACACAAATTATACGTACATACTGTGCACCAAATGCCACACTTGGAAAAATAACAGAAGCATACAGTGACTTATATTGGCAGGCGCACATACACACACAGCATTCATACTTCTGTTAAACAAGCCGGTCGTAATAAAAGCACTTTTAAATGTGACATGGCGAAGTAATACACATCAATGACCGACCATACGTGAAATGTCGTAGAGACATGTCACACAAAATAAAAACAAAGGATTTAATGTATACCACCAATAAGGATAATTATCTACCAGCTGAATAATTTATGATAATTGTTAATTATCTGCAAGTTAGCTAGTTAATTAAACTTGTGAACCTTAGAGCAGATTTAGTCCATATTCACAGCTTTTATCTTCTAAAGATATTGCTGCCGTATTTTGGCCACTGATAGAATATGTCGACTTCTAGAAACATAAAAGATGGCAGTATGTGTTAAATATTGCCTAACTGTCTTGAACAACCAATATAAAAGTCTTCTGAATATTTCTATTGTGTAATAAGCAGTTTAATTCCTGTTTACGCGTACACCTGATAGTGCTCTGTTGAACTAGTTATTCACTACTACTAACAATGTGTGATTCCGTGTGTATGTCTGAGTGTGGGGGGTTCTGTGTGTGTACATAATTTGACAGAAGCTTCCATTTTAATTTCTGTTTTAGATAGAAAGCAATATGTCAGTCAGTGTATTATTGGATCGCTTTCATTCTTTCTGACTCTCCTTCACCTCCCATCTCTGTCTTTCTGTTCCCCCTCTCTCTCTCAATCTCTCTCTCTCTCTCTCTCTGTCCTTCTCTTTCAAACACATTGCCAATATTGCAGATATTAATACACTCAGCCAAACAAAACACTTCAAACAAAACACTTCTTCACTGACATTTTCTTAATGTATCACCAACTCAACCACCACCGCCTCCACCATCACAGTAAATTAGATTGCTGAAATGGCTTACAAGTAATAACCAGATGTGGAAACATCAACTGTGTTAGATCCTTTCTAACACTCAGAGGAAAGTTCACTTGATAATTTAGTCTTGAAAACTTATGTAAAACGTGGAGAGCAGATGTGTTTTAAAGCATCTATGTCTGCAGGAAGTTCACAGCTACAACATAAAATACTCCAGTGTTGGCCTTGTTACATACCACGTTGTTATCATCACCATCAACATCATTTTACGCTCGCTTTCCATGCCGACATGGGTTAGGCGGGTCAAGAATGTAGTCAGTTCTCGTTAAAATCTGCTGCTTTCATAGACTAGCGCCCGTACGTTTGTCATTTTGGTTTGGTTTCAACGGCCTCATATCCTTCCTATCACCAATCACTTTTACAGAGTGTACTTTGCGTATTTTTCGTGACACTAGATCTAGAAAGTTTGTCATGTCCTTCGCGAAATAAAATTAAAGAGACTACTTGACCTAACACTTCGTTTCTTTGCTCTTTGCCTTATATCGGTCATGTGGAACCAACGGCCTGCATGGATTTCTGAATGGCACGCCAAACGAACAGTTACCTCCATCTTTTTTTTTCTAGTAATGTGACCCACCTGATGAGTCATGTCTGATGGGACCCGTTTCTCGAAAAAAATTACCCATACCAGCTTTATATTAAGTACAGGGTGTATTTTTTTTCGTGGCACTAGCAGTAGAAGGTTCAAATCCTAGACTAAAAGGACCCTTCAATCCCACTTCTGCCCATTCTTTTAACTCACCCTAAAGACAGGGTGTTTTGTATGGAGTACTCAGTACTCTGTGGAGGCACATGGCCTAGTGGTTTGCAGACGAGGGATTGCGAGTCCGAATCTCAGATCGGGCGATATGTGTGTTTATGAGTGAAACACCTAAGCTCCACGCAGCTCCGGCAGAAGATAATGGCGAACTTCTGCTGACTCTTTCACCACAACTTTCTCTCACTCTTTCCTCCTCACCTGCGACGGACCAGCATCCCGTCCAGGTGGGGAACCTATATGCCAAGGAAACCGGCCCTTATAAGCCAGGCTTGGCTCAAGAAGGAACAAACAACAACTCACTACTCTAAGACATATACTTTTATTTAGATAATGTCACCAAGGAAGGGAATAGGAGTCAGGGTGATGACAGCAGAAAGGCAAGAATGGGTAGATGAAAGGAGAAACAGTATGATGGTAGAGATGGGAGGGGTGTGGTGAGTAAGAGCAGAGGTAGACAACAGCAGGACGAGGCGATGCTTTTATGGAAATGGCATGCTTGGGTCTTCCGTATAAGCCTGTACAGACAGAGTTGGAGCATGGAGGAGAAGGCAAACTCAAGGTTCTGCTTAGGGCAGAACACACTTTAACTATGCCACTGATGACAATAGAAGTGATCTAAAGAAGAGAGAGTAATGAATGGCAGTACAGAAAGAGCAAAATTAGAGTATACCGGGTATACCAGCTTTTACACAGTTTCTTATTCATAGCCTCAGTGGAGAGAGATTGAGGTAGAGTGATAAAGCTGATTCCTGTACCAGATTGAGATGACAAGGTGCAGTTGTTTGGACAACTGACAATTTGGGCACAACTGACCAGACATTCAGCATGGTTTAGTAACAGTAGTTTTTGGCACTGGAGGCAAACAGACACACACACACACAAATATATACATGCAGAAAGACAGGGAGAGGGAGAGAGTGAGAGAGATTACAATTCATCGGTTGAGCATGATTGACAGTACTTTTCTTCTAATTTACATAAAGAGAAATATACTCACACATAAACAGAGAGGGAGAGAGAGAGAAGAAGAAAAATATTAAAACATCTAATGTCAAATAAGTCAGCGTCGAATCAGTAATGTCAAATAAGTCAGCATCGAATCAGTAATGTCAAATAAGTCAGCGTCGAATCAGTAATGTCAAATAAGTCAGCATCGAATCAGTAATGTCAAATAAGTCAGCATCGAATCAGTAATGTCAAATAAGTCAGCGTCGAATCAGTAATGTCAAATAAGTCAGCATCGAATCAGTAATGTCAAATAAGTCAGCATCGAATCAGTGCCAAAACAACTATGCCAAAATGGCTCAAATCTCTTTTATACCTAGATCTAGTGAAGGGTAGGAGAGGTAGAGTGCAATGGATGATAGAAGGAGTTAAGGCTCAGTGTATTTCATTTCTTATATAGTAACATGATTTAAAATTTGGAGGTAAAATATGAAGTTATGGTACCTCAGAAGCAGAGAATAATAAAATAAAATATTTCCTGTTTTCAAGCTTGCATGGGTTAAAAATGTCTGAGCAAGCTCAACCAGATAATGATGATGATTCCTGCATGTATTTTCCCAGCAGACTAATAACATAAATGAAGTGAATTAGTTATAATTAGATGATGCCATGTCACCTTTATGGCTCTCCACTGGTTGAGAAAGGATCTAGTTTTTTACTGTTTACTTGTTTCGGTCATTGGACTACAGCCACGCTGAGGCACTGCTTTGTAGGGTTTCATCAAATAAAGTGATCCCAATACTAATCTGTTGTCAAGTGGTGGGGGTAAAAAAACAAAAACTCATCCCCACATATATATATATAGGCACAGGAGTGGCTGTGTAGTAAGACGCTTGATTCCCAACCACATAACCCTGGGTTCAGTCCCACTGCATGGCAATTTGAGCGAGTGTCTTCTATTATAAACTCGGGCTGACCAAAGCCTTGTGAGTGAATTTAGTAGATGGAAACTGAAAGAAGCCTGTTGTATATGTGTGTCTGTGTCTGTGTTTGTCCCTCCACCATCGCTTGACGACCAATGTTGGTGTTACATGTTCATATCTATGTGTATGCGTACACATATCTATGCATACACACATTTATGTGTATACGTATATATGAATACATCCCCTCTATTAGTACTATTTTGTTAAGCGCAGTGTGTATCACTCCGCTATACATATACAGTTTGTAAACATGCCAAGTAAATAAGCACGTAGAATCATAATAACGCCTTCAGTGAGTTGTTTATTGTCCCAACACAAACCGAAAGAATACATAACATGGCATGTTACACGTTCATATCTATGTGTATGCGAAGGTATATGTATATATGAACATGTAACAGTTGATGTGTCTACGTCCCTGTAACTTAGCAGATCAGCAAAAGAGATCAATAGAATAAGTACTAGGCTTGCAAAGAATAAGTCCTGGAGTCGATTTGTTCGACTAAAGGCAGTACTCCAGCATGGCCACAATCAAATGACTGAAACAAATAAAAGAATATATATATATGTAAGTTCTGTCTACCAAATTCACTTACAAGGCATTCATCCGCCAAGAACAATAGAAAAACATACCCAAGGTGCAGCGCAGTAGAACTGAACCCAAAACTATGTGATTACAAAGAGCGCTTCTTAACCAAACAGTCATACTTTCACCCAAAGAATATGTTGTGTGATCTTCATTTAGGCAGAGATCTTATATATGGAAAGGTGAAAAATACACACACACACATTTCTTGAGTTTCATTTTCCTGCAAATAAAATAAGAATTAATATATCTCTTGGTGAAGACATATCCATTCTGTGGCCATGTGACCCTCTTAATATTCAGCCTTAACAGATTATAATCTCATATTTTCCTCATATTTACTTCAGAAATATCAGAGATTTAATCTGCTATCCATCTCATTACTTCGTCTGTATTATTGTTTGATATTATGAAATCCAGTAAGGCAGCAAGCTGGCAGAAACATTACTATGTGGGTCAAAATGTTTAATGCCATTTCTTCATCTGTCTCTTTATGCCCTGGGTTCAAATTCTGCCCAGTTCGGATTTGGCTTTCATGCTTTAAGGATTGACAAATTATCGTTTCAGCCCTGGGGTCGATGTAATCAACTTGACCCTTCTCTCAGAATTGCTGGTCTTGTGCCAAAATTTTATAAAGGTGCAGGCATGAATGTGTGGTAAGGAGTTTACTTCCCAATCGCATGGTTCTGGGTTCAGTCTCACTGTGTGGCACCTTGGTCAAGTGTCTTCTACTATGGTTCGAAACCTAACAAAGCTTCAAGAGTGGATTAAACAGATGGAAACTGAAAGAAGTTCTATCTGTCTGTCTATCTATCTATCTATTTATCTATCTATCTATTTATCTATCTATCTATCTATCTATCTATCTATCTATCTATCTATCTATATATATATATATATATATATATATATATTATATATATATATATGTATGTATATACATACATACATACATACATACATACATACATACATATATACATATATACATATATACATACATGTGAGTGGATTTGGTAGGTGGAAACTGAAAGAAGACCATCATGTGTATATTTGTGTGTGTGTGCATGTCCTTGTTTGTCCCCACCACCACTTGACAGCCAGTGTCGGTGTGTTTATGTCCCCGTAACCTAGCAGTTCAACAACAGTAATCAACAAAATAAGTAGCAAGCCTTAAAATTTTTTAAATAAGTACTGAGGTCAATTTATTTGATTAAAATTCTTCCAGGAGGTGCCTCAGCATGGCCACAGTCTAATGACTGAAACAAGTAAAAGATAATAGATATAAGTGACAGGCTTCTAAGTTTTGCAAGACACTGGACAACCTAAACACTATGGTAGAAAATTCTTGCTCAAGGTGTCACACAGTGAGATTCAATCTAGAACTCTGTAGCTGTAATTGTGAAATGGGTTTTCCTTAACCAAACAACCATAAAACAAACTGGAGAATGAAAAATATAAACATGGCAGCCACGTTTCATGCCAGACAGTATGATGGATCTTGGCAACCACCACAACTGCATAGCATTAGGAAAACATGGCAGCCACACAACACCCTGGGGTATAACATGTTCTGCATGGCATAATAGTGTATTACAAGTGTGTTAAGGCAGCGAGCTGGCAGACACGTTAGCACGCCGGGCGAAATGCTTAGCAGTACTTCATCTGCCGCTATGTTCTGAGTTCAAATTCTGCCAAGGTCGACTTTGCCTTTCATCCTTTCGGGGTCGATTAAATAAGTATCAGTTACGCACTGGGGTCAATATAATCGACTTAATCTGTTTGTTCTCTCTGTGTTTAGCCCTTGTGGGTAGTAAAGAAATAGGTATTTCGTCTGCCATTATGTTCTGAGTTCAAATTCCGCCGAGGTTGACTTTGCCTTTCAACCTTTCAGGGTTACGTACTGGGGTCGATGTAATCGACTTAATCCCCTTGTCTGTCCTTGTTTGTCCATTCTATGTTTAGCCCTTTGTGGGCAATAAAGAAATAAGATAGTGTATTACAAGGGAGGTATTGTAAAGGAGAAGCCTGTATGGAATAAAAGAGACACATTTGCCCTCATTAATGCTAAGAAAGAAAGTGGTATGAAATAAGGAGTCAATTGCAGGGACAGAGGGAGAGAGAGAGAGAAAGAAAATTTATTGAAGTTGACAATGGGACAGCCAAATGTGCAATTATGGATGTGAAGGCAGAGAAGTGAAGTGAAGCATGAGGGACAGTCCCTGAGGTGCTGGAAATACCTGGCAAAGTCGGTCATGTGTAAGTCACACACATAGTCAAACAGGAAGGTATTATAGTCAATGGTTAGTGGAGCAATACCGTCAAGTAACATAAAGAATTGCTCTAGACCAGTGGTCCCCAAACTTTTTCTGGTTGGTGCCCCCTTGACACCCAGGCCACATTCCTAGCACCTCCCCCCCACAACTAACCATCACAAACATAGACCTCTTTCTGAAACAAATTCAAAGCAACTGTATTTCACAAATAAAACTTAACCTAATGAACCCATTACTTTGTTGTTTTTATATGAATCACTACCCCACTTTTCTTCAAAGCCCCCAAGAGGGCAATACCACCCACTTTGAGAACCACTGCTGTAGATCAGTCGTGGGAAACCTGTGGCCTGTGAGACTTTCTGAATGGCATACTAGTGAAAAATTAGCTTGAATATCTTTAGTAGTGCAGCTCACCTAATGATAAGCCATGTGCCATGTGATCTGCTTCTCAAAAACAGTTGCTTATGCTTGTTCTAGAGAAAGACAACTATAGATGTGTTATGTCGATAGACCAGGCTGTCAAAGTTACTGAGACATAACACAACTGATTAAGAAGAGAATTGGCCTCAACAAAATGCAGTTTAAATTTATGCCAGGACCACTTTTCTGATGTCTTCTTTCTAGTGAGACAACTGCAAGTACTTTGCTAGGAGTAAACCACTCTACTTGACTTTTGTGAACTGGAAAAAAGCCTTTGATAAGGTCCCATGATCTCTTCTTGTCTAGCAGTGGTTGCTAAAAATCTAGGAGCAAACAAATGGCTTGAGAGCCATGCAAGCCATGTTTGGAGATGCTGTCACTCCTTTTTCTATCAAGCAGCCTGTGCAACAAGGGATAACATTACATTGCATCTGTCCATATTCAATCCTCAACTAGCCATCACTTTTTTTTATATTGCTAGCCATTACACACACTCACACTTTCTCTTTCTTTCCCCCTCTCTCACAACCAATGACTCCCCCCACTCTCTCTCCCAATTACTCCTTACTTTTGTCATCCCTACCTTTATTGTTATCCACAAGTCTTTCATATTTACTCCCTCTTCTAAGGTGGAAAGCTGGCAGAGTTGTTAGAGTGTCAGGCAGAATGCTTAGTGCTGTTTCTTCTGACTCATTATGTTAATACTATGTTCAGTGAAAAACTTTAACAGGTAGGCTGGTGCACCATTTTCAACCCCTTAATTTTATGATAACCTTCCAGGCCATAATAAAGGAGTTTAAGACCAGTTGTCCACAGAACTTCCTATATACCACTGAGCTTATTCTCATAGTTAAATCAGTCAAAGACCTAAATTTTCCCAACTTAGAAGCAAATCTTAGAATCAAGAAACTTCAAAGAAAACAAAGCAAAGATCAAAGATTTGGCTAGCAGTAAAGTTAGGACAATGTGGGGGTGCATGGCTTAATGGTTAGGGTGTCAGCATCATGATCGTAAGATTGTGGTTTCGATTCTTGGACCAGGCAAGGCATTGTGTTCTTGAGCAAAACACTTCATTTCATGTTGCTCCAGTCCTCTCAGCTGGCAAAAATGAGTAACGCTGCGATGGACTGGCGTCCCGTCCAGCTGGGGAACACATACGCCATTGAAACCGAGAAACTGGGCCCATGAGCCTGGTTAGACTTTAAAAGGGTGCATTTATTTATTTTTAAAGTTAGGACAATACTGTGTTCAACAAAAAGTGGCCAAACTTGATATGCAGAAAAGGAATCAGCTGGATTCCATACAACATATGTACTGAGCATTTTCATTGCACCCCCAAACAAAAAAATCTTTAGGGTTTGCGTTTGCACCCCCTATTTCCACGCTTATGAATACTCAATAACAACAACAATACTCACTGTCCATGTAATATATTTTCTCTGCTGTTGAAGCAATACTTTATCAGTTTTCTGTATTTATGTTCATCCACCATCCTCACACCTATCTCCCTAATTTTAGAATGGCTCCAACTTCATTAGTAACCCCATCATATAGTTAATATATACACTATCGGTTATAATTCTTTTGAACTCACTGCAAACATGACATATTCATTAGTATCACAAAAGTAACAGGATATTTTAGATTTTATTCACACAGTTCTGACACTTTAGCAAACCATTTTCACTGCTCCAATTAATCTTTACCTGAATAACCTCAAGCACACACACACACATATTGTGTGTGTGTGTGTGTGTATATAAAGAGAGATTTGGTGATGCAAACAGGAAAAATGTATCTCTCTCTCTCTCTATCTATCTGTCTGTCTGTCTGTCTGTCTGTCTGTCTGTCTGTCTGTCTATCTATCTATCTATTTATATATATATATATATATATATATATATATATATATATATATATTCTTTTACTTGTTTCAGTCATTTTCACTGCGCCCATGCTGGACCACCGCCTTTAGTCGAGCAAATCGACCCCAGGACTTATTCTTTGGAAGCCTAGTACTTATTCTATCAGTCTCTTTTGCCGAACCGCTAAGTTACGGGAATATAAACGCACCAGCATCGGTTGTCAAGCGATGTTGGGGACACACACACACGCATATAGATTCCGTCTACCAAATCCACTCACAAAGCTTTGGTCGACCCGAGGCTATAGTAGAAGACACTTGTCTAAGGTGCCACACAGTGGGACTGAGCCCGGAACCATGTGGTTGGTAAGCAAGCTACTTACCACACAGCCAAGGCGCTTGGCTCAGTGCTTTCATCATCGAGCTTGAGATTGTGAGTTCGATTCCCGAACCGGGCTGCGTATTGTTTTCTTGAGAAAGACACTTTATTTCACGTTGCTCCAGTTCCCTCAGCTGTAGAAATGAGTTGCGACATCACTGGTGCCAAGCTGTATCAGCCCCTTTGCCTTTCCCATGGATAACATCGGTGGTGTGGAGAAGGGAGGCTGGTATGCATGGACGATTGCTGGTCTTCCATAAAAACAACCCTAAGTTGTGCGTTCGCCGGTGAAGCAACTCTCTGCTCAGATTTGTACCCCGGAGAACTTCGTGACCAACGGAGTCAAGTTATATATATGTACATGTGTGTGTGTGTGTGTATATGGTAATTGTTGCCTCAATTTCCGTTTCACCTGCATCCACATACTTTCCACATTTTGTGTGTGGGACGTCTTGATCATGAGGATCAACAAAATGTTGGTGTATAATCACATCGTGCCGTGTAGGCACCACCATTGAGGATACCCATGTTATTATATGCTCGCCATCCATCGCTGACTGTGTGAGACCCAGGCAAAACCCATCTTTGTATTAATTAGTTCAGTTAAAAGTTTCTTCTCTGCGGTCAGGTAGTTCAACGCAAAAGCACTTTCTTGAGACTCTCTATGCCACCGAATACCCTATGTCCCTTTGCTTCTTTTACTACTTATCTCCCCCTTATTTACCCTTTTTTTTTATTTAACTAAACCAAACAATTACCTAAATATATATATATGTATATATCTTTATGCATGGTTAAATTTACTGCATGAGACATCAAACTATTATCTAATTTACTCGGGTGTCCATTCATTCTTCATCACGAACTTGTTTATAGTTTCAAATAAGTAGATTCTGCAATATTTCTCCCACCCCTTTCTACAAGAAGGGGACTAGTTGATTACACTGACCCCAGTGCTCAACTGGTACCTATTTTATTGACCCTGAAAAGATGAAAGGCAAAGTCGCTCCCCTTACAACTTGACCTCAGAATGTAAAAGCAGAATTAAATGCCGCAAAGCATTTTGTCCAGCGTGTTAATGATTCTGCCGGCTTGCCACCTGCAATTATTAACCATTCCTCTGTAGGCACCAATTTCCACAGTTCTTATTCTTAAGAGTATTTCAAATTACTAACGGTAAATGTAATAAGACTCACTCCATTGACGAACACATGCCTCATTTATTAAACAAGTCGCTAATTATTTTCCTGTATTGTTATATTATGTTTAAATCTCTGGAGTAATCTTACTGAATGACTCTCCCCACCTCGAATCAACAAGATAGAACCAATTCAAGTGTTTCTTTTAGCACCATGCTATACCATTCTCTAATGTAATTCTAATGAGC
Organism: Octopus sinensis; assembly: GCF_006345805.1. Lineage (NCBI taxonomy): Eukaryota > Metazoa > Mollusca > Cephalopoda > Octopoda > Octopodidae > Octopus > Octopus sinensis. The sequence continues at coordinate 62,653,029 of NC_043009.1, forward strand.
TAAAATGACTCAGCAAAAAAGAATGTGATTCTGTTTATATTTACAATCTGACATTACAACTTCACAAAATGGTTTATATCTTGTTTGTATTTGTTTTCCATGGTTGGTCTTCTATATAGAATTCACCTCCTCCTACTTAACTTGTTTTATTTCAGTCTTTGAGAAGTATATCAAAAAATCAATACCATTCATTTATTTCCTTCATTTCCAGAGTATGTACTTAATATATCAGACCATAAGAGCTCTCCTCCATTCCAAATATAGAAAGTGAAAATGTATATTACGAGCTGTCCTTTATATATAACAGGTTTACTGCATGTCATTTGTATCGTATTACTCTTAACCGAAACACACATTTTCAATAAATCTCTCTAGATAAACTAGTCGCCCTCTTGTAAAAGAAAGGGATATCCTTTCTCTATTTTATTTTTAAAAGATTAGACATACGCCTATGGGGAAAGAATACCAGTCTAAGCCATGAGTCAATGAGAGAGAAAGAAGAATGTAGACAGAAATTATCGAGAGCAGGAGGTTGGGAAGGCTATTTATGTCTGCAGCACCCCTTGTTAGCTTCCACTGTGTTTAGAGTACAATTTCCCTTTGTTGACCTATTTAGTGTACGACTGACTGGATATGTTTCCAATATGTCATGCTTGAAGCGTTTTATTTTTATCTTAATGTCATAATAGCATCAGGGTGAAAGAGAGAGAAAGAGAGAGGAACATTAGAGAAAAAGGTTGTAAAACAAACTGGCTTGTGAAAGAAATCTTTTTTCAAGTATTTGTGTTGAGTTTATTATCACTGTCAGAAATTTAATAAACACACAGCCATCTGGAAACCTGTAGAGTTCCTGACAACACTACTTACGATGGCATCTCACGATATTAATGGGTTTTTTTTAAGAGAGATATTTAGTGTAGAAAAAGAGAGAAAAAAAATACGCATTCTTGAAACAAACTGGAACATTTTCAGGAAGTATTTATAATTATTAATAATTCTCTTATTTTTATTCAAATAAATAATTTTCCCAATAACCTACATGGAGATATTTAATTACATGGCGATCTTAATGTTGAATGTCGAGTGGAAGTAGACAGATATAAGGGGTTATGCAGATCGCTGACTGATCTGATTTGAATATAGGATAAAGACGGAGATATTACGAGGTCAGGTGAACCTGAGGGTAATCTAATGTTGAATGTAATGTTAGAAAATATAAATGACGTCAACAAAACTTTCGTGACTGACAGAATTTAATTATAAGAGGAGTAGAAACATCAATGGGTGTGGCATAAGGTTTTTATGGGAAATAAACCGAATTTTGATGGCATGAAAATACACATACGGGCATATTTAGTTGTTCTCTAATTTCAGCTGCGCATATTCAGTGAGAAAAGTTTTTTACTGCATTAAAGAATGTAATGTTTTAAGCAACTTCGCTTACAGGACCTGAGTTGATGTTTGAGACATTTTTTTGTCATCAAATACAATATTCTGTCTACAGACACAAATTATGGTGTGATTAGGTTTAAATGCACAATTTGTAGACCATGTTATTTAGCAGGGCGATGATGGAAACTCAATTACAACATTCTGAAGTATTCAGAGAATTGAATCTCACTTACATAATAAAACAAAAATACTCCAAATGAAACACATCATCTACGTATAAGAAGGTCACTTTGTTTCTTCAGTAAACTCCAACAAACTTACGTATACAATCACCCATCACCCACAAACTCACAGACACATCCATAACACCTTCCTAAGAACACTATTCCCCACAGTCTGTGCAGACAAACAACCACATGCACACAAATAGCAACGTTAATATCTTGTAACGAGATACCCTTGCACCCAATTATAAAGTTTAGAGAAACAACTGCCACACTCCTAGATATACAAAAAGTCAGTCACAGTCACAGCTGGAAACCATTTGATCATAGGTTTTGCTCGATCAAAGCAAGCTTGGGAATAATCGTCAACAATAACAAGTTCACCTGTCTCCATTGAGACAGCTGTTGAAATTCTTTACAGGAGCTAAAATGTAGGACGAGAATGAACAGAGTATGAGAAGAGAAACAGAGAAGGATACCTGTAAGCACTAGGTGATTAAATCTAGTCTCTTTCGTCCTAGAATTAACACCTTACAACACCTGACTCTACCATGACTTGCTATCATAACATCTTTTAGATGCAGATGGCAAAGTTTCCATTTTAAGATGCATTTGAAAAAAAGGCCTGAAGTAGTAAGGATGTCCGAGATTAAGATAGCAAGTGAGAGAAACTTATGACCATGCATTGCTGAAGAGGTCTGATAAGACCGAAAAGTCCAGAGTTGTCAGCATGTTCTGCTAAAGATCAGACAATGCTTCTCCTCGCTACATGACGTGTTTCCGGGTTTACCAAATTAGAACTCTATTGCAGTTTATCTTTTATCTCTTACTTGTTTCAACTATTTGACTGCGGCCATGCTGGAACACCGCCTTGGAGTACTTTTGGTCGAATGAATCGACCCCCAGTACTTATTTTTTAAAGCCTGGTGTTTATTCTATCGGTCTGTTTTGCCGAATCGCTAAGTTACGAGTGACGTAAACACACCAACACTGGTTGTCAAGGGTCAGTGGAGGAAAACACATACACAAAGGCACGCGCACGTACTCCCCCCCCACACACACATGTATGTATACAAGAGGTTTCTTTCAGTTTCCGTCAACCAAATCCACCTACAAAGCCTCCACGCAGTGAGACTGAACCTGGAACCATGTAATTGAGATGCAAACTTCTTATCACTATAAAAACTAAGCAACTGGCCAATATGGGGCCTGAACACACGACATTGTGGTTTTTATTGGCACGAATTACGAATTGCGAATAACGAATTTCAATAATTATTGTTTTATGTCTGTTTTGAGCTGTTACCCTTAGCTTTGTTTGATTTCATTAAGTATTCTTCAACATCTATCATAACGATGTGTTTATGATTATTAAAAGTATCATGCTCGCCATATTAAGTTAGCACTTAGTTCACCATTTAAGAAAATTAGTCGTGTTTAACCCGAGAAAGTTCAGGGTCAAAGATGAAATGAAGTAAGAATGGTATGGAAAATGTTGCACAACTGTCCAACCCATGCAAATGATAAAATGAAATAACCAGATGTTAAAACAATAACAGCTATAAAGATATTACACACACACACACACATGTATATAAGTATGTGGGTCGATAGGTATGTGTGTATAATGTTATTTATGTGTGACGAGTTGTAATAAGTAGGCTGTTAATCTTTTATCTTCCCATTACCAAAATTTAATAATGATATTGTCTACAAAAACGACATATAATGATTAATTAAGTATTTTCATTAAGGTGATGTCGTTAGAAGCTAATAAAGCTTTAAGCTTTTATATCTCCAGGCCATTTAAGAAGATGGTTTTACAAGGGATAGTGCAATGAACTCCATTCATTTATTGCAGACCATAAAACTGCAAATCTTTCATTAATTTTCAAGACACGACCCAGGTTTGGTTGCGAGCCAGAAAAATCGATAGCCAGTCCATAATATTTCACCAGCTTTGCTATTATCAGCTATTACAAACTGCCAGCATCTAGTGCTGATATGCACACTTGGCTGAAGCACTTTAACTACAGATACGATACAAGAATAAAAAGAACAAAGAAGAAGAAAAAAAAGTAACTTTCGTTTACTGCCTTCCTTCTCAGCTCCCATTTTCCTATTGTTAGCATCAAAGAATGGCATATTAAAGAGACATTCAAGTAAATATTGACATTTAAGCAGTGTACTGAAGAAGAGAGAAATTAATAAGTAATGAATGATCACTCAAACAAGGCGAGACAACATAAATTCTTACAGATTCTTTCAAGTCATTTGTAACATTTTAGCTTTATCATGAAATTGAAATGCAATGAAATGAAAATAATTAAATAAACGATAGTTTTGATAAAATGCTTTAATGTTCTGCGGCATTTTGTCCAAGACAAATGCTGGAGTTAAAAGATGCTTTCTGGAAACCTTTTATCGAGGAAACAATGCCTAGTTCTTGCATTATATACTCTTTTTTTTCTTCTGTTAAAACGCAAACTGTTTCTAGTTGTAGCTTTTGAGAACCTCACAATTATGTGTGTTCGAGAGAGTCCCTTGGAATGTTTCCAGTCTCTTTCACCAGCTTAAATGAAATTTAATATTCTAGGGAAAGTTGGCAGTGGATGGGTGGGAAGCTGTGAGATTTCTTTCTTTGTTTAAAGTATGTTAGTGAAGTGGAATAACTGAAACAAAGAATTGAAACCAATCACAGACTCTTATCCACTAGAGACACACACACACATATATATGTATGATATACGCTGTGTGTACATACACATACATATCCCAACTGTTATCTCTACTTTATAAATTCGTCATATTATTAATTGCCTTTATATCTTTATAAATTATAAGGTTGCCATGAAATCTTCACCGACACCATATTTTACTTCTCTCCTCCTCCTCCTCTTCCTACATCATACCGCCCCGCTTCCGAAACTGACCTCTCTCTCTTTCGCTCTCTTTCCCCTCTTACTGTAATGTATATAAAACATTGGTTTTTCTCTTTATTTATACAAGTTATTGTTGAAGAAAGGGAGAAAGAAATAGTACAAGAGGAGAGAGAGAGGGGGGGAAGGATGAAAAAGTATAGAGATAGACAGAAGAGGAAATGGAGGGGTGTCAAAGAGTGATGGAGAATGATTTGGAGGAGATAGGGTTGTTTAGAGGTCAGTCCTGGTTAAGTAAATATAAATCAAAAGCATTCCAGCTATGACCATCTCGTCTTTTGTTCGGGTATCATGTATTTAATACCACATAATCCAGTGTGGCCTTAGATATTAGCCTGTTAAAGATGGTGGAGTGGGAATTAAGGGAAATTTGGCTGCTACTTTTAGCAGGAAAGGGAGGTGTAGAAACAGTGACGGGGGAAATAAAGTGGGGTGGAAAATGCTACGACTGAAAGTGAAAAAATAAGAGAGGAATAACAGATGTAGGGGAAGAGGTAGTGAAGCGAAAGAGAGAGAGAGAGAGAGTAATCGTGAAAAGCTTTATCCTAAAGGTAATTGAGACTAAAAAAAGAAATATCAGTGAAGAAAAGTAATCGACTGGAGAGTGGAGAAAGAGACAGAGGAAGAAAAATAGAGGAAGTAAGGCAGATGCGGCTGAGAGAGAGAGATAAAATATGACCGAAGCAGTAAAGAGAAAGGGAGAGAGAGACGAAGAGAGAGAGAGAGAGAGAGAGAGAGAGAGTTCGACACTGCATTCTTTAATTGCTATTCAATGTTATTTGCATTAAATCTGTGAGATCTCCATGGTTACATTCTCTCTCTGTCTTTCTTTCTCTCTTTCTCGCTGCACCGCCGCCGTCCCACTTATCTCTTGTGACCGATTTTGCACATTGACATGTGCAGATGGCGGTGGTAGAGACGATGGGTTGAGATGAGGGACTTGGAAATCGTAGCTGTGTGATGGTAATTGGGGAGAGAAGCTGATGATGATAAAGGTGCTATGCAATGGTAGTGATGAAGGAGTTCCTTAGTAGTTACAGAATTAGTCATCTGTTAGAGACAAGACTGCTTACGCGATGCTGTTTCTAACATTGTCCTAGCTACTTTGTAGTTATCTCCAACCATTTTATTAGTATTGTTAATAGTGGTGACGTTTTAACGAAGATCAGCTAAAACGCATAAATAAACAAATTTATCTTCTGTATAAAAGTATTATTTGATTCTGTCGTCTCCATGCACTGTTATGGAGTATAAACGACATTGCATCATGAATAAACCTAGTTTCTTTCAGCTATGATGTGCAAATATGGCCGTGGTCGAGGAGAAGAGCGAAAGCAGCAAAGGAAATAACCATTTACATAGATATTATTATTATTATATGGTTGCGAGAAAAGTGAAAGCTTTACATCATTCTGGAATGGAAAGTCAGTAATGGTTTACAATGACTAAT
>NC_043009.1:62661533-62686533 GCF_006345805.1 Octopus sinensis
TCCTCAAACACTTCTTCCATAGGATCCTAGCGAAAGCAGCAGTCATTAGACTTACCGGCTGGATCCCCAAGTGTGACTAACTCAGACTATGGACATTATCGTGCCATTTTGTCCTAGGTCTCCTGCCAGTTTGTTTGACTCGGAGAATCCATCTAGTGATGTTTTCCTGCTAGACACTAATCAAATGTCTGTAGTACTGGACCTGTCAATGTGGAGAAGTAGTGACTCAACTTTTTCGAGCTGTCACCCCCGTGACACCCAGGCCACATTCCTAATGCCCCCCCCCCCAACTAACCATCACAAGCATAAACCTCTTTCTGAAGCAAATTCAAAGCAACTGTATCTCACAAATAAAAATTAACCTAATGAACTCATTATTTTGTTGATTTTTACATGAATCACAACTCCATTATTGCTCCAATTTTTACATGAATCGCTACCCCATTATCACCCCACTTTTCTTCAACACCCCCTTGGAACTTTCCACCACCTCCAGGGGGACAATATTGCCTGCTTTGGGTAATGTTATTAACCAATCTCCCTCACTCAGCTATGTGGGTTTAAACCACAGATCCTAAATTCTGTCTGTAGACAGAAAACATAATTTAGTTGTGAAGTATATTTGCCATTTAAATATGTCTAACCCCTAAGGGTGGATGCTACTGTAGCTTGTAGCCCCAGGAGGACACTTCCTCCAGCTAGCTATTGACACACTTTCTGTGCCCTATCGGTATTTGCAAAGGAAAGCCATCCTTCCCGTCTTCAACCTATGATACACACGGACTCGAGTTTCTGGGTATTGACCCGTCATCAGCGTGTGACAATGTCGATGAAAAGTAGATTCCCTTTGCAAATATATATCCTTTTTCCAGTGATGTAAAGACACACTTTTATAATTTAGTTGATCTCACAGAAAACTGTGATGCAACATCCATTTGTATTTCTACAATCTTTCCTAAAAGTTTCTTTAAATTCTGTCAGTTATGAAAGTTATGTTGCTGTCATATTTTCTACATTGCATTCACATCTTATCACTCAGTGCTTTACCTGATCTTTGACATATATCTCCAGTCTACATTCTGTTATTTCTCAGACCCATGGATATCTTTCTTCTACAAGTGTAGGATGCTGCAAAAGCAAATCATGGAAGATGCTCTCCTTTCTCTGACTAAACGAATTGAGTGATCGCACCAAACAGTTATGAGTAAACTGTAATCTGCAGGACTTACTTTGAATATTTGTAGTAGTGCAACCTGCCTAATGATGAGTCATGTCTCATGTGGCCCGCTTCCCCAAAAAATGTTGTCCATACCTGAGCTAGAAGCTCCCTTATTAACTTATATTAACCCACAGCTGTCTATATTTGTAAATTACTCTCAATAATAAGAGTCAGTGATTTGAAGAAAATTACTTTTTTATCTTGCATGGTCAAGATATTGCTTACTCCCTCCAGGTCAGTGCCAATGAAGAAGACCAATGATCAAAGAGTTCCAGCTATGAGCGCCACAACTTATCTTTAGACAATGCATTTGAAACATTGTGTCCTTCCTTTTTAAGATAGTACGGTGTGTTTTGAGGGGAATTTGCCTGTTATTTCTAGCAGATCGAGAAATCACCAGAGATAGGAGAGAAAAGTTAATAGTAGATAATAATAATAATAATAATGATAATGATGATTATGGTAGAAATCTAAAAGATAATATATTCAAAATGTAATTTACAATTCAACTGGATTTTAACAATTAATTTATCGTTCAAAACCAATTGAAATTTTCGTTATGAAAATGAACCAAAACTGAGAAAGTGTGAATCAATAAACTGAGGAAATCAATTCAGACACTCGGTTTTGTACAAAAATCCTACCCAATTAAAGGATAGAAAAAGATAGAATTATGTCTTAAGAGGCACAGAAGTAATTTTGGCGTATCTAGCTAATATGGTAATTACATAACAATCTCTCTCTCTCTCTCATACACACACATATATATTGACATATGTAATTTACATATGTATATATATATATATATATATATATATATATATATATATATATACATATATATATATATATTTGATGGGCATCAGCTACCTTCGGCCTGCAAGTGTGAAAGGGCACAATATTTCTTCTTGCTTATCATATCTATTAAGAAGAGGCACCAAATTGTCTTAGACTCCTAGCACTAAGGACCATCAATTTAGTTGACAGGATTTCACTTATCACCTCTCTCAGTAGAAGTTCAAATCCCACCGAGATCAACTTTCGAATTATTGAAATACCTGTAATGGTGAGGTTTTAATTAGTGTAGTTACCAATTGTAATGGGTAAGATTGATTAGGTACACAATAATATGAAATGTTGGAGTCAGCAGTTGCAATGATAAAAATTTGTTGTTATAACAGCATGTTGTAGGATGTGAAAGATGAACAATGCATGAAGTTTTAAGGAAATATTTATTTACCGTTACGTTACAATACCTTGCCTCGACAAGCAGGTTATGATAAATCCAAAAGCATACAAAGTAAAGTTTGTGTTTGTGCCCTCATCATTGTTTAGTAGTAATTACAGAGAGAGATAGAATGATGTTAATAAGAGAACAGAATTAGAGCTGGTGAGAGTTGTAGGGTGTTGTCTCACATTTGCTGACAGTAAACTTTATTTCTCCCTCTGACCAAGGTTCTAGCTGGTCAGCCAGACTTCATTGTCACCAAAATAACTAACTGGTTGAGTCATCACTGATTTTTGCTTGGGGTGTTCTTGCTTTTATAACTATCAGAAGGATAGACATATCATTGAGAACAATAGATTTAGTTGGTGGTCTTGTTATCTCTATTCTAGCTTTTGGTGAAGTAGAAGAGGTTAGAAAGGGTCAAGTAGTGAAGACATTATTTTGGCCTAGCTAAAGGCATCTGGAAAATGTAAAACTGCTGTCAGAGAAAAACCATTGTTCCACCGTGGGAACAGTTCTGTTGCAGTGTTAATTTAAATTTGGTTATGGTAGATTGAATCCACTTCATGCATGCAAGATCCACTATGTACCTGTTTCGTATTGGCACAGATTTATATTCCTAAAACGTGCTCTAGATAGGATTAGATTTATAAAAGAAAACAAGACAACAGTTTGTTTTTGTTTGAATTTAATTAGTACTGTTTCAATCGTTGGTTATTTACTGATACCATGGGAAAAAATTATTGGCATACTGTCTATTGAATTTAAATATAGGTTAAAGAACAAGAGAAACTCCTATTGAACTGTTTACGCAGTTTTATTTTTGGGAAAGGGATGGACTTCAAAATGTTTTATTTTCTATTTTCCTGGATCTTTATATGAGTAGCCAAGCCTAGAATCGAAACCTTATAGCTTCAGTAACAAGGACCAACCTACATTTAGTTCAAGTGATGTGCCCTGATTTCCAAGCAACCAGCTAATTCTGGGTCACAAAGAAGACGTAGGCACACACACATATGATGTACAGACAAGCCCTTTAAACAGACAAGTTTCCTAGGTTGCAGCTTCGTCCCGGGTTAAAGAAATCTTCGATTATAATGGACAGAGTATTATTCCCGCGTCTCACGCGAAGCTAATCGTTTCTCTATGAACTAAGGTGAGCTGGCAGAATCGTTAGCGCGCCGAGCAAAACGTTTAAGGGGCATTTCGCCCGTTTTTACGCTCTGAGTTCAAATTCTGCTAAAGTCAACTTTGCCTTCTATCCTTTCGAGGTCGATAAAATAAGTACCAGTTGCTCTTTGGTATCGATGTAATCGACTTACCCCATCCCCCCGAAATTACTGACCGTGTACCAAAATGTGGAACCAATGTAATAATAAACTACATTCAGTTCTAACACACTACTAGCAAGCAACTATGTAAAAATGTAAATATCGTAACACATTACTGTAAATAAATAAATAAATGTTAACTATGTTGGACTTGGTTTTATTGTGTTACAACACGAAGCTTAACATGATACTTAATATATCAACCCCGATATAACCAAAACCACGTATCTTTCTAGAGAAAAAAAAAACCCTTTTACATCATCCTATTGTTTTTGTAAAGAAACATTAAAAATTGAACTATTCTCGAATAAATTAACGACTAAATAGAATAAATGATTGGATTATCTTTGAAACTGGTTATAAAATGAATCCATGCCATAGCTATTGAATTTCTTTAAGCTATAATTTATAGGGTTGAAATAGTTAATAACAAGACACATTGCAACACCTGTTATGAGACGTAATACATATATGAAACTTAATAGCTAGTGCTGTGTCAATGCAGCAGGCAATTTGTAAAAATCATCCTGAAGCAAATCTAAGCGATAGTTAGCCATGGTTATATTGGTCCGTTCTAGCTTGTCACTATTAATAACACACATAACACCAACTGAATGGCATAGAAAAGAAGGCGGTTAAAGATACTAAACTTCTTTCTTTTTCCTCTTATATATGTGTATGTAACGCCGCTCTATAGAAGCGATTTTTTTCTTCGTGCTGGTTGAATATGTCGAAATATCAAGCAATACTAATAATAAATACGTATGAAGTTAACTGAATAAGAATTCTAAATGTTTATATATTTGTTTGTAAGATAAATAGTTACAGAAGCTGTCAGCAAAGATGTGGAACAATGATTAGACAATCCAAATGGCTTAGCATAAAGTGGTTGTTTTAAACTTGAAATAATTAGTTTTATCAGATGTAAACATTAAAAGAACAATTGGGTGCCTTTGTGATTTATAGTGATTCACAACTGGCTATTTACCAGTTTCTTTCAGTTTGGACTCATTGAATTTCACACTTTTTTAAAAGAAGAACGAAAGCTTAACAATATGACATTAATTAGGTACAATCAATCTTTATTAGCCTCCACTGAAATAGAAGCCTAACCAGGAATTCTTTAAAATCAATGATAAGAGAAAATCCGAAACATTTTTCTTTTTTCTTTTCCGACATTGCGAACATCGCCATTTTTCTCATTCTTTTTAATCTGTTTTCCCTCCATTTTTCTTTCATATTTCACGCCGTTTCTTCTCCCATTTTGCTTATTTCCTCTCCTTTTCTATCTTCTTTTCTCTCTGTTAAGTTTATTTTTCGACATCTTTCTCTCTTTCCTTCCGTTATTTTATAATTTTTCCACTAGCCTTTCTATTAAAATTTCCACTTCAATCAGTTTTTCCCCTCCTTCCCTTTTTATCATTACTCTTTCTTCTACGTACACATCATTCTCTCTCTCTTTCTCTCATCGGAATTCAGGCTTCCGCCACTAGAAGTCACTTGATGCGACCCTCAGGCATCAGTTTTGCCGACGGCGTCGTCGAATACAGTCGCAATGCCTCTTTGTTTTGCAGTGCTTCTCTCCTGTTTGTCGATTTTTGCGATGGCTGAAACGAAGGGACAGCGTGCTTCCGTGAAATTCTGTTTTCTGCTGGGGGAAACGGTGGCCGAAACAACTGCCATACTTGAAACAGCTTACAAAGAAGCTACCATGAGCAAAACACAAGTTTACGAATGGTTTTCACACTTTAGAAATGGTCACTTATCGCTGGAAGACCAACCTCGTTCAGGACGACCTCCCAAACGAGTGAAAGCATCAGGAAAATTCATGAACTGATCTTGGAAGACAGTCACCGAGCAATTGACGAACTTGTTGATATGATTGGTGTGCCCTGAAGATCCCGCCAATGAATTTTGAGCGAGGAATGAAAAGAGCTGCAGCAAAATGTGTGCCTCACTTGCTCACGGAAGATCAAAAGCAGTCATGACTGAATGCATGTTGGAAATTGATCTGGACCTTTTTTCGAACGCCATCACAGGTAACGAAAGCTGGTGCTACGGTATTTGCAGATGTGGAAGAGGTGAAGAAAATTTCGACAATGGCGTTGAATGACATCACTTCAGAAGAGTTGCAGCACTGCTTCGAATAGTGGGAAATGCGCCTGGACCTGTGCATTGCTCCAAATGGAGAATGGAATGGAAGCACTCCGTCGGTTACGACGACGAGGGTTCCGGTTGATCCGAATCAACGGAACAGCCTGCTCGTGAAATTAACGTGTAAGTGGCTGAGCACTCCACAGACACGTGTACCCTTAACGTAGTTCTCGGGGAGATTCAGCGTGACACAGAGAGTGACAAGGCCGGCCCTTTGAAATACAGGTACAACAGAAACAGGAAGTAAGAGTGAGAGAAAGTTGTGGTGAAAGAGTACAGCAGGGATCACCACCATCCCCTGCCGGAGCCTCGTGAAGCTTTAGGTGTTTTCGCTCAATAAACACTCACAACGCCCGGTCTGGGAATCGAAACCGCGATTCTATGACCGCAAGTCCGCTGCCCTAACCACTGGGCCATTGCGCCTCCAGATGGAGAATACTTTGAAGGCCATAAAAGTGTAAACATGTAAAACTAAGTAAATAAAATAATACTGCAAAATTCCGGTTTCTTTTGGGTACCTCCTCGTATATATAAGTATATAAAACCTTCGACGTTTCTATCCAAAATGGTTCCCCACCCAATATTTACATACTATTATTCATAGCTTTGTGGGTGCTTCGAGATTCACTTTTCTAAAGATGACACCAAGACTCACACACACAGGATTTTCCCCTTCAAACTCGTCAATGTCAACCTAAAAATTCGCCATTCCTAGTCAATTTAAAAGTAATTACCATTGGAGGTTTCAATTATCTTTTTACGAGCAAGCATTGACATCAGAGATTATTTATTGGTCGCAGAATGTGAACTTAATGTTCCGAGGTTAAGGGTTACAAGTTTTGTATAATAAACATTGTCGTGCCTTACTTTATCGTAAATACAACCTACATTTTAGTACATTAGGTATGAAATTACATATTTTACTATACACATGCGTATAAAACAAAAATAAACAACATCAATTTAATCTTTTATTCATTATTTATGTACGTAAATATATTGATCGACGTCGATTACCGAAAAGAATTGTACCTGATTTTTTTTTAGGAATATGTTAAGAGAATTAAATGGGAATATACATCAATATAGAGAATTGATTTTGTCTTTAACTTTGTGAGTGTGTGTGTAGGAGGAATTCCACATTAAAAATACCGATTACGATTCTGATTGAAAGATTTTTCTTTTCTTCAAAATTTCAATTTTTTTTCTCTCAAAATATCGATACTACTTGCTTATGATAATTTCGTACTTCCAATTCGTGACCATAAACCGAAAGAATAGCCTTTATATGGAATCTGACTTTGTAAAGTCGTGAGCAAATAAGAATTTTCGTATTTCTAGAGATGTTGTCTGTTTTAGACGCAGCAAATGATTTTAGCTCAATAGAGGTCATAGGATTGGTTAAAATTCGAAAAATTAAACTACGTTAAACTTACAAATTACAATTTTCTCAAGAAAGCCAAGAGAAAAAATGCTTTATTTTGACAAATTCTACCAGTATACGAAGTTTAAAAGTGTTTAGTTAACTAGAAATTGTGTTGAAAACTGCCGTTCAAAAGGAAAAGATCCGTGACATTTTTACCTAAATTCGGATTGGGTAAACAAAAACTGAAATAAGCCCTTCGTACACATACACACAAACCTTTGTGTATGTGTGCCTTTCTGCTTCTCCCATCACTGCTTGACAAAGGTACAAAGGTGTTTACGTACGCGCAACTTAGCGGTTCGGCGAAGAGGCCGACATAATAAGTACTAGGCTAAAAGTAAGTGCTGGGGTCGATTTGTTCGACTGGACCTTTCGGAGCAGTGTCCCAGCATGGCCGCAGTCCCATGTCTGAAACAAGACATGTTCTGTCTTACTGGCATGTCTACTTTACTTCCATGAAGAGTGTATGTGTGTGTGGAGGATATATATATTATATATATATACATCCTTAATATCATTTGCCATCGATCAAACATTACTTGTTAGAATGAAAAGGAAAAAAAAAGAACTCGGCCGATATATTCAAATGACTATTGCTAGAGTATATTGTCTAAATTATAAATAGCACGAGGAAAGATAACATCGCTAATTGTGTTTAGCTAAATATATTCAGTGAACCTTCAGAGAAATTATTTCACTCCTATTTAATACTCTCGTGCTGATTGCAAGACTAGTTTCCATTATGTGAACAACGCAAACCGACATACAACCAACCATACCCTCACCTCTCTCTCTCTCTCTCTCAACTCACTTTACATTTCCATTCACTTTCTAATGCTATTAATTTACATTTGTCGCCAGCTAACACTTGCCGGCAAATGTTCGTGCACAGACATCGTATATTTGCGAAAATATTGTTAGAAGCCGCTTCTTGGTAGTTTGCCAACATTGACCCCTGAAATAATCACACCTCACCCTTTCCGTCGACCTAATTTCCATTTTAGAAGGGTTCACAAATTCAGCTGTTTAGAACTTCAAATATTCCGAGCTCGTCGCCGTTTCCTGGCTCACACATCTCACCTTTCTCATAAATCACTGTGCGCTTTTTCCCATCCATACGCTTTGTACGTCTCTCACTCACACATAAAATATCATTGTTTGTATTCATGTATGCATGTGTGTCGGTCTATCAGTAAACTTATTTGTGCTTCGTCTACGAATGGGAAATCAGCGATACTCTGTGTGTGTGTGTGCGTGTGTGTGATAATTTCAGGCTATTTGCATTCCTGCTATCAGTAACTTAATTCTATGTTACAACCATTCTTAAAACTATATATATATATATTATATATATATATATATATATATATATATATATATATATATACACATACATATATATATATATATATATATATATATATATATATATATATATATATATATATATATATATATATATATGCTGACGATAAACATAGGATAATTCATTCACCTACTTAATATATATATATATATATATATATATATATATATATACATCATACATACATACACACACACACACACATATATATGTATGTATGTATGTGTGTGTGTGTATAATACACACTCGTAGCTCATGCTTCTAAGCGCGCGACTTATCTACAGATACAGTCTCTCGTGCTCTCTATGTACATATATATATATATACACATAGTATTTTTCCTCAGAAATAAAAGTACATGCACACACGCACACTTTCTATGCACTCACAGAAGCTGTTGCGATCTTCCTGCTAGTGTCTTGCTGTGTGTGAGTCTGTGTACGTATGTGTGTATATTCCCCCAGTCCCACTAAATGTCTCATCATTACATCAGCCAGCATGCAGCTCTTGTTACATAGCACTTCCTACTTTCTTTTCCCTTACTAACAAACACTGCTGACTTCACATAATGGATGTTTCTGATTTCCTTTGCAATCTCTTTATATTTATCGAACAAAACTATATCAAAAACGAGTTACTTTTTACATAAAGCCAACACACAACTCTTGTGTTAGTTCCATTATATTTTAAATCAAGACATGTTAAGCAGATAGAGCTAAGTTAGCTCCCTTGCCGATGGCACGCACCTTGTGTGCTCGGGAAAAAAATGGGCGGCACGAATTAACTGGGAATGATTAATTTTTAGTGAAACGACTTTGTTTTTGTTTTTAATTGTATTTTCGCCTCGTATAGCATGAAAATAATTGAATTCTACAGAAGATACAATTATCTTTGTCAAGCTTTTTATTTTGCAGTTAAATTTCTGTGTGACTTAGTGGTTTTGATGAAGATGGCGAAAACCATTTTGATAATTGATAAATCCAAGATGCATAATGGAATGGAGAAATAAGTAAACATTGCCTCTTGTCCTGCATTTCCTCCAGTTCTCCAATATCTCTTCTCTAAGCAGAATTCAATTAAGCGAAAACTCAGATATTACATTGAACATAAAGGATTATATCTCTACTTTGCCAGCCTTGGCTGCTGTAATACTTTCATATTCAAACAATAAATTTCCCGATTCTAACTGGAAGATGTAGTTTTCCATTCTCACCTAGTTACATCATTTACTTGTACCATAGCAATCGTTCTTTAAAGCAAAAAGTAAAAGGCTAGCATCATTACCCCACTCCCTGTTCTAACAAACCATCACGGCAACTGCAATGAGGGTGGAGTTGTTTCTTTAATAAGGATTTTCGCCGGTCTGTTACTTCTATCTGCCTGATAGATTCAAAGTATTGTGTATCTTTAGCGGTGGAGTTACGACGCTGTCTGAGCAAACCATCACAGTTGTGGTATATGTTTGCCTAACGACATGACTTAGTCATCACAGCTTGTGGCAGATGTTTGTCTATAACGACATGAACAAACTATCTCTGTTGATGATGACAGGGTTCTATTCAATATGCCCGTTGGGAGTTCGTTGCATGATCTCAGAATGTGATACATGGACCTATCCGTTCACTTTCAAGACATTCAAGAGCTGCTCCAGGTGACAAAAACAGAATGTGCCTATACAAAAAGCCAACCATTACGCTGTTATAAGGTAATTATGGTGAATGCAAGAGAATAAATGGCGGTTAAAATGACGTATCACAAAGATGAAAGAGTCGTACTTAATATAATTTCCGTGTTCTATTCAGTAGAACTGGTTTGTGAGTTTTTATATTTACTTGATGTGTAAAGTGGTAAATTAGATATGGAAAAAACCCCCATAAAACTCCTGCATAAGAATCACATAGCCATTGACAAGGAACTAATTTAATTCTCATTCTTAGAGCGACCGTGCTCATTTAGTGTGTAGCGCAGTTTTTCTCATGGCCAGACATCAGATGCTAAGTAAGTATACACGGCTCAAGCATTGATGACTGAGTTTGATCTCAGTATAGAAACTTAATGGCTTTAAGCTATTTATATTCCTATCATCAGTAACTCCATTCTTTATACAATATTAATTTAGATTTCAGTCACTCTTAACAGCTTGTACTGTATTTGCTCTCCAGAGGACTTCATTCACTATTGCATTCAGCTGTTATATTTGGCAGTACAATCATCATCATCATTTAACACCCATGGCTTGGACGGTTTGACAGGAGCTGACAAGCCAGAGGAGAGTGCCAAGCTCTACTTTGGCAAGGTTTCTTATTTCTTTATTGCCCACAAGGAGACAAACAAGGACAGACAAACGGATTAAGTCGATTACATCGACCCCAGTGCGTAACGGGTACTTAATTTATCGACCCTGAAAGGATGAAAGGCAAAGTCGACTTCAACAGAATTTTGAACTCAGAACATAATGGTAGACGAAATACCTATTTCTATTTCTTTACTACCCGCAAAGGGCTAAACACAGAGAGGACAAACAAGGACAGACAAACCAATTAAGTTGATTATATCGACCCCAGTGCGTAACTGGTACTTAATTTATCAACCCCGAAAGGATGAAAGGCAAAGTCAACCTTGGCGGAATTTGAACTCAGAACATAATGGTAGACGAAATACCGCTAAGCATTTCGCCCGACGAGCTAATGTTTCTGCCAGCTCACCGCCTACTTTGGCAAGGTTTCTGTGGGTGGATCCCTTTCCTAACACCAACCACTTTACAGAGTATACTGGGTGTTTTTTATGTGGCACTTGCAAGACAAAGAACTCTCAACTGAGAGGGGCAATATATACAGGAGTTGAACAAAATAATGGAAACACCTTAAAATTTCAAACAAATTTATTTCGACATGGAGTAGGACTGCCTTTGGCAGTATAATTACAGCTTGAATTCTATGAGGTTTGGACTCGTACAAAATTTGAATTGCTTCCAAAGGAATTTTTGCCCATTCTTCAGCTAAAACAGTCTCCAGTTCTTGTAGTGATCATGGTGGAGGATATCGATTCCTTACTTGTTTTTCTAAAATGCACCATAAATGTTCAATAATATTGAGATCTGGGTGGCCAGAAAGAAGAGGCAGCAATTTGCCAGTCACTGCTTGTAACACACAAATTCACCCAGGAGCCAAGTCATTAACTAGGAACTCACCCATGGACGGATGAACTTGTAGGCTTTCCAAAACCTTGGTTAAAAGACCTTCTGGAGGATGGTGATACCAGAACTGCTGATGAATTTCAAACACGGATGATAAAACAGGATATTTGTCTGTGATTTATCTGAAGCAAATGCATATTCCAATTGATAAATGCTAATGATCTTTTTCTGGAACAGGTGTATACAGACATATGTAGCAGACCAGCAATTCTGCTCCAATGTCTACATCATCATTATCATCATCATCATTATCGTTTAACGTCTGTTTTCCATGCTAGCATGGGTTGGACGATTCGACCGGGGTCTAGGAAGCCAGGAGACTGCACCAGGCTCCAGTTTGATCTGGCAGTGTTTTTATGGCTGGATGCCCTTCCTAACGCCAACCACTCCGTGAGTGTAGTGGGTGCTTTTTACATGCCACTAGCACAGAAGCCAGTCAAGGCAGCACTGGCATCGGCCATGTGGCAGAGTTTAAGCCTGACAAAAAAGATATAACCTTGTTGAAAGATCATAGAATAAGCCATGATTTCAAGAGATGTAGTTCTCCAAGCGATTCTGCTGGGTTCTTGTGTTTAGTCTAGATTTCAGTTGATGTCTGTCCTCACATTCCATCTTGAATATTTTCAGGAATACTTAACTGCTATTAGAATGTTTCATTAGGTTCAGCGACCTCTTGGTAATGTTTAGGTTACTTTCCCTATATTTTTCAATTGAGGTGATTGTATTGATTAATAAAAAAGACAAACAGCTGAAACAAAAGGTGTGTGTTCAGTCATACATGAGTTAGACAAATGTGGCTGATACTCAGGTTCCAACAGTTGAGTTGATTATCATAAACACCTCTAAGCTGATTTTGTGCGTATTCAGCATATAGGCCTGTCTCCATTCAAATTAATTAGCGGTGTTGGAGAGAACAAGAGTGCATCAATCAATCAATAGCAAAAATCTGCACACTTTCAATTATTCAAAATAGCAAAATTGATGGACACACATACACACCAATTTTGCGGATGGACAGAGTGTGATGTCAAAGACAGGTTCTGGGATAATTAACGTCTCCTCACAGCTACAGAAGTTATAGGCCATCCATTCATTCTCACTCTGCCAGACATTTTCCGCTCACCATGTCAGTTTCTGATTTTATCTTTTATTACCTGTAAGGTAGCAAATACAGCAACCGATGCACTCATGCCAATAGTTACTGACCACAGCAAGTTCAATTAGATGACCCGCTGTGAGTTCATCCATTTTATTATGCAGGTTTTATTTATATTCTTGCTGTCTTCTTCAGTTGGCCTCTTTTAATGATGGATGGACTTTAGGACTGAGAGTAAAGAATACATGGTTAGCAGTAGCAAGAAGCTATTTGGTTTCATCTGACAACACAAACTCTCATCCATAGATACACCGTTTCCACACATACACAGCTACACACACACACTCTCTCTCTCTCTCAATATACTCACATATACTTTCATATGCTACATCCTCCCTTCCTCTCTCTTTCTCTCTACACACACAAACACGCATGCGCATACACACACTCACACATGCATACATACACACACAGAAACACACATGCACACACAAACACATACACACACACGCACAGAAACATGCCTGTAAATACACACACTCACACACATGCACACGCATACACACACACGCACAGAAACATGCCTGTAAATACACACACACTCACACACACACACACACACTTCCATATTCCAACATCCAAAACTGCCTTTTCTCTCCCTCTCCACACTCGCATACTATTACACACTGTTAAAAGATGTGCAGAGCATAGCACTGAAAAAAAAAAAAAAGACCCAGAAAATTAAGTGAACGTGTGAACAAAAAATTTATTAAGAAACAGAAAAATAAATTCAGTCTGAAAGTACAAAATTGAGAGTCATTCACTTCGTTGTGTGATATTCCATTTATTAATTAAATATTTTTGTATTTTACTCCTTGATGGGATTTCAGTGAAGTTGTGTTGGTTAATACAAGAATTGTATCATTTGATTCTAGATGGTTCCGACTGTATTAGCCCTATTATAAAGCTGTTAGCTGTGCATACAAGCTAGTGCAATCTGGTATTTCACCACTATATCACCTCTCACTGTCTTCTTTACTATCCACCACCCTTTATAGATTTTTGGCTGGATATGTGTGTATTATAACAGTTACTGCTGTCAGAAAGTAAGACAGGAGTAAATGGAGACCAATGTGTGTGTACATGTATGTGTATGAATGTGTGTCTGTGTGTGTATGAATGTGTGTCTGTGTGTGTGTATGAATGTGTGAATGTGTGTATGTGTGTGTGTGTGTGTGTAACAAGGCCACCAGTGGCAATATAGCAGCTAATAGTTTCATTGTAAGAAGACTTAAGTGCAATGTGTGGCTTGGCTTTCCTTTTACCACATATCTGACTTGCCTACCTATATCTCCCTACCACCACCCCTTTCACACCTCTTTCGGTCTTTATTGTGTGAAGAAGGAAAAAAGAAAGAAAAAACCCAATAAAAAAACATTGAGTAGTGATATAATGATGTTAAAAAAATCTCAGTGTTATAGACAGATTGGTAAATATACTCCAAGCTTTTAACATGTTAAAATGGTTTGTGACAATCACCACCAACATCATCAAAATCATTTTAATGACTATTTGCACCCTGATATCATAGATTGAATATGTCTTTGATACAGAAAATGTCTGGATGTCACTCACTCCTATGACATCTCATCTGTAACACTCAATATTTTCTGACCTGACCTAAATTGTCCCAAAGCCTTCTTCTATGTTCTACCTCAACCTTCCTTTACCAACTCAGTACTTTTTCACCCACTACAAATAATCCATTCACATCACATTCTATCTATCTCCTCCGTTATACATCTGTCACAACAGGCTTTTGTGCTTTTGCTAACAGTTTACTTTGTGAAAACACTTGCACTCAACCATTTTTCAATTTAATACTTTATCAGCCCCTATCCTTACAGATTCTTACTTACTTAAGCCCTATCAGGGCCATATTAAGACCAATAGAGGCCCTAAGCACTTCAAAGATTTTGGTGCCATCGTATATATAATTCAAAATATAAGCAGTAATAAACTATAAAATAAATTTCAACTTTTCAAAATGGAACAAAACTAAGAGTAAGATGGAAAATAATGTTTATTTCTATGTATTTCCACTTTATTTATATTTGAAAAGTTTTCTCCTACTTTTTTTTAAGTGCAAAGTCTTTGATCAGATCCTCTCTATGACACCATAGTCTTTGCTGGACATTGTTGTAGAGCTGAAAACGAGGTAATTTCTACTCTTCTCTTCTGGAAGCCATCTACTCGCAATACCAGAGGGCACACACTCTCCTACCCTGATGTAATCTCCAGGAATACAAGCATCCAGCAACAGGACCTCCGTAATTGAAGTCTGGAGTAACATAGTAAATTCCATTGTCTTGACCACAGTCAAACAATGATCATGACGACACCATGAACACTTCAAAATTATATTCCCATTCATATAAACCATTTGGAATATTATTTTAGCAAGATTAAAGTGATTTCTTTTGTGCCATAAGTCATTTACCAAAGGTGGCAAGCTGGCAGAAACGTTAGCATGCAGGGCGAAATGCTTAGCGGTATTTCATCTGATGTTACGTTCTGAGTTCAAATTCTGCCGAGGTCGACTTTGCCTTTCATCCTTTCGGGGTCAATAAAATAAGTACCAGTTATGCACTGGGGTCAATATAATCTACTTAATCCCTTTGTCTGTCCTTGTTTGTCTCCTCTGTGTGTAGCCTCTTGTGGGCAGTAAAGAAATAAGTCATTTACCATTTCTCTGGTGCCTCCCTAAACACGTGCTTCACACATGTTTAGTTTGCTTTATGCTTAATGCAGCCCCAATCCCTTTGCTCCGTATGGAATATAGGACATCAATAATTTTTCTCCGCTCAATAATCTTTTTCCTCTCCCAAGTCTTGTTGGTTTTGAATTGTCATCAATGCTTCTGTAACTTTGATTTTCTTCTTCCAGGTAAGGCTGTTGGCCCTACACAAACCCAGTTTTACCTCTGGGAAGAGGTGATCCATATTAGTCTGGCCTCTACCCTTTGACCTATCCTGCATGAAAGGCTCTGCCAGGAGCTTACATTCTGGTGTCTTGGCTCTCAGAGTCATTGAGGCACCTCATCACAACAAAGACTAAACCTTGAGGAAGATAGTTCTATACTCACTGTTATACAATAACATACATCTTTCTTCAACCTATCATTAATGAAATAGCCTGTGTGTGGGTCTTTCATCAACCTGCTGGAAATATCAGTCAAATCTCCCTCAAATGACACCCTGCCATCTTGTAAAGAGAGGGCACATGTTGGATAAAATAGTCCTTGATATGTAATGTCTGAGAGAAAGACAGTGAATATGGCTGGAATATTTTCATCAAAGGCTTTGCTTAGTCAGGACTAAACAACAATAGCAGGCATAGTCCTCTGCCTTCACTACAATACAATATCATACATCTTATATTGTATAATCTGCCACTTATATAGAAAAAGGAACATTTCGTTGAACAATGTACTTAATAGATAATTAAACTTCTGATAATTAAATTACAATTTTCACAAAGTGAAGAGAATTGAAAATTCAATAAATGATAAACAAAATTGCAGAATAACCAGAATATTTATAGTCTATATTGGTCAATAAATCATTGAAGTTGTGATAAGCTATAGAAACCATTATAAATGTTAAATATGACACAAGGTTTCAATTTCCATGTCAAGAATATGATACACACAGAAGGGATGAATGTTACGAAATAAACTCAAAGGAGTTCATGTCACTGAGATGAAGATGAGCACAGTGTTCTATGAGCTTGCTGAGTGTTATACAAACATTTGTAACTATATATATATATTTTTTTTTTTTCTCTCTCCTTGTTTCTTTCTGTGTTCCTTTCTGTGGAAGAGCGTAGGCTCAAAACGTAAAAGACTTTTTCTATTCCTGAGCGTTATACTAATACATCTGTTTGTTTTGTACACCACCTGTCTTCGTCTTTTGTTTTTTTAGTAAACTCTCCCTATATATATATATATATATATATATATATATATAATCATCATCATCATCATCATTTAAAGTACTGGCAACGGCCACGCTCAAGTGGTGTCTTTTATGTGCCACCTGCACAGGAGCCAATCCAGCGGCACTGGCAACAACCTCGCTCGAATGTTTTTTCATGTGCCAGTAAGGCGATGCTGGTAACACATCTTTTTTCACAATATTCCCTCTCTCTCTTCTCTCTTTTCCAACTGGTGCATTCTTGTATTTCCTCTACATCAAGGCACCTACCCTGTCCCTCTTTTATACTCTTTAACCTTTCATCACCTGGCACAAAGCCACCTCCCTCAATATTATTCCCTCCCACATATACCTTGGTTGAGGGGTCTTTGTCGTTGAAGTTGCTCAGTGACCTCACTGGTGATGGTGCTATGTAAAATTCACCCAACATCCTACTTCATTTGTTTTACATTAAATTATAACTTATGAAAAAAGAATGTAGGATACTGGTTTCAAATTTTGGCACAAGGCCAGCAATTTTGGAGGACAGAGTAAGTTGATTATATCAACCCCAGTATAAGGTGGCAAGCTGGCAGAAACATTAGCATGCCAGGCAAAATGCGTAGCTGTATTTCGTCTGCCGCTATGTTCTGAGTTCAAATTCTGCTGAGGTCGACTTTACCTTTCATCCTTTCGGGGTCGATGAATTAAGTACTAGTTACGCACTGGGGTCGATATAATCAACTTAATCCATTTGTCTGTCCTTGTTTGTCCTCTCTGTGTTTAGCCCCTTGTGGGTAGTAAAGAAATAGGTATTTCGTCTGCCGCTACGTTCTGAGTTCAAATTCTGCCGAGGTCGATTTTGCCTTTCATCCTTTCGGGGTCGATGAATTAAGTACCAGTTACGCACTGGGGTCGATATAATCGACTTAATCCATTTGTCTGTTCTTGTTTGTCCTCTCTGTGTTTAGCCCCTTGTGGGTAGTAAAGAAATATATATCAACCCCAGTATGTAACTGGTACTTATTTTACTAACCCTGTAAGGATGAAAAGTAAAGTCAACCTCAGCAGAATCTGGACTCAATGTAAAGATGATCGAAATGCCACTAAGCAAATTTGCCCAGCGTATTAATGATTCTGCCAGCTTGCCGCCTTAAAAATATGTAGGATATTAATAATAATAATAATGATGAAAATGATGAATTTCATAATTGCAGAAACACAGACAGGGTTTTACATCTTATTCTCTAGTGTTTTGTTTATCAATGTTGCCTTGACAAATGGAAAGCTGGTTATAAATGTATCTCGTTTTTTTTTTTCATCAAACATGCTGACAAAATAATGTTATATAGGAAAGGGCTAAGAACGGTTATAGGATGCCACTCTTGGGCATATGCTGTGTGTGTGTGTGTGTGTGTGTGTGTGTGTGTGTGTGTGTGGTTTTGCATTGATTGATGAAATAAGAAACAAAACATATTAAAAAAGAAAATTCACCAAGACTACCATTAGTTCACTACTACTACTACCACCACTACTACTACTATAACTACTACCACCACCACTACCACCACTACAACTACTACTACTACTACCACCACCACCACCACCACTACTACCACCACCACTACCACCACCACTACTACAACTACTACTACCACCACCACCACCACCACCACTACTACCACCACCACCAGTACCTTTATACTGCTGCTGCCACCACCACCACCACCACTACTGCTGCTGTTACTACTACTACTACTACTACTACTACTACTACTACTACTACTACTACTACTACAACTACCACCACCACCACCACCACTGCCACTACTATTATTATTATATCTATGGCATGGTATTTCTTTAAAAATGAAGTATGGTATTATATAGAACGGCAATGCACTTCATAAAGATGGCATGAGCTTTAAAAGGTTAAGAAGCACTGTTTTGCAGTCTGTTTGTTCTTTCATCTTTTTTTTTTACATTATGCAATGGATTCCTTATGATGCATTCCTCATGGCAAGCTACAGCAGTGGGATGGAAACGGTAATTCTGGATTCATTGTCTGTCAATTGAGACTGGGTGATTTGTCACTTAGTGCTTTGCATAACAGTAGCATTCATAGATGATGCTGATGATGATGGTCATAATGATGATGATGGTCATGATGATGATGATGATGATGATGCTATCGAGAAGCATCTTTTATTTAGCAGCAAACAACTGAATGCAGGGAAACCATTGCACTATGCTTAGATCTAATGCAGTTCTCGTGCAGGAAATAATCAACTAAAAATATTGCTACAGTACAAATACAACATGGTGATTATTGAGAAAAAAAAAAATTAAAATATAATGATAATAATAATAATAATAATAAGTAAATAAATATATAAATATAAACGTTTGTGTCAGTACCAGGGAAAATACTTTTAGATTAACTGAGGTATATTTATTTATAGAAACTAAAGCTAAAAAAACTTAATATTTATGTAAATATTTTGTCAGTATCTAGATTTGTTTGTTTGCTTGTTTGTTTATTGATGATGTTGTTGTTTTGTTGTTAAATATTTTTCAGTTGCAAGAAATATTTCATAATGTGTAACAATATTTTTCTCTTGAGAATTTTTCCAGTGAAGTAAGATGAAAGAGGAGGAGGAGGGTAGGGCAAGGTGAGAGGAATGAACCACAATAGCAGCAGAATGGATGAGGAATATGGTGCATTCAAAAGAAAGAATGAGAGAGACAAAGAGAGAGAGAGAGAGAGACTGGTATAGTGTAATATGACTTTGTAGAAGACACATAATTACACAATACACAAATGTAAAATGTTTGATGAAGAGAAAGAAAAAAGGACACTTGGGAAATAAATATGATACAGTGGTTGATATGAATTTATTAAACAGAAAAGCATTGAAGAATTTTTAAAGAATGAAAAATTATGGAGACAAAATTGAGAGCTGAAGAAAAGCAAAGCTTCACAAAGAGTTCATCAAATATAGAGAGATGAATGAATAGGAGGTCGACAATAGTACTGAACGCGTCATAAAACTGATCAGATATGAATTGGGTTGTGTAGCCACAATGGTAATCTCCTCGATAAAATGTAAAACATTTAAGATGATATTCAAACTTGTAATAAGATGATGCTAAATGTTTTGTGTTAGAAATTAACTAGAAGCCGTCTTCTTTTAAAGAACAAAAGCGAAATTTAGTGTAAATTTACACTGAATATCAGATATACATTTATGATGGAACAGTAAATGTAAAAGGTGAAACCGTATTAGAGTATATTCTATTCTAATTCTAATACCATTGCTGCATATCTCAACCATCTTAATTTGCAATTAAATCATCATCATCATCATCATCATCACTTTTCTATCCTTGTATGATTTGGATGGAGTTTATTGAGGCAAATTTTCTATGGCTAGAAGTAGAGGCTTAAATTTAACAGATTTAAAAATATAATAAATAAAATAAGAAAAAAAGACTTGACACTTGGACAATCATATACATTTGCAAAATGGATGTTTATACTACAAATAAAGCCAAGAAAAATTTAATCACGATAACCAAAATAATATTTGGTGAGAAAGATTGGAGAGGATCAACTCTCAGGAAAAACCATAACATAACACAAGTACATCACCAAAGATATTGTTCTGTCTGTGTGTTGTCCGAGGAAGTCATCCAGAAGAGGATACAGAAGAGGATACAGAAGAGAATGGCTTGCCTCTGCATCTAAAAAGTAAAAAAAGATGGAAGTGTTTTCTATATGCATTCAAAATAGTTGGCCAATGTGTAGAATGATGTCTGACCCACAGACCAGAGTAGAGTGTATGGGAGTGTATAAATTATGTTTAAGACAGAGAACAAGTCAGGAAAACAGGTGGTGCTTGGGCTCCACATACCTGTTGATAGGCTGATGTTGTAGTATATGGAGAGACAAAAGATAAGAGTCACAACCAGAAGATATTATTACAAGATTCAATCTTTAGATGGTCATCACATTTGTGGTTCTGTATGAGTAAGTGAGGAGCCTAGAGGTAACATGCAACATCAGTGTGATTCACTGGTGTTTTCTAGGATATGTAAGGTTTGGTGAACCCCAATGACCACAAAACTATACTAGAGCTGTACCCCATTGTTGAGACAGAAAGGAAAGCAATCAGATTAAAAGTGCAGAACAGAAAGGGCAGTTGCTACATGTGCAGCAAGAGTCACTTGTGGGTTTTCTGTGCAGAGAAATGAGAAAAATGGAGAAGAAAAGTGGGAAGTAGACAGCAGTTGGCCACAGAAACCACTGTTTACAAAGTACCACTGGTTGCAGCTCCAAAGATGGTAAAAGAAATGGCCTCATCTTCAGGGCCAGAAGCTGACAGCTAGGAAACTGAGGGGACCCTTCTCCCTGCCAAAACCAACAGCATGACCCAATGATGATGCAATAATGGGAAATAAATTCAGGTTGGAGGAGAGTAAAAAATTTTGTGGGGACAGTAAGAAAGGGAAAACAAACAAGACATTCTTGGGTGGATTGAAATGTGTGGCCCTTGGAATCACTGATGAAGATGCCGAACAATTTATGAGGAGAAGGCTGATTGAAAAGTGCTCCAATTTTGTGGGGATATTTGGATAGCAGACTGTTGGAGAAAAGCACATTAGCAATTTATATACCACCAAACTCTGAAGATGTTCACTGATATCTTAGGGAGCAGCAGATTTCAGTATCAGGAGTGAAATGTGATTGGAGTTGTGGGGTGCTCTAATTTAATGTGGACACCACTTAGATGATAGTCCCTCAGGTGAGCACGAGGGGGTCGCCCTGTTTGTATTTATGCATTTATAATTACACATTCATATATGTATATGTCTGCATTTATATATATATATCAAAAGGATGTCTTATAAAACTGTTCTACACGTACAATAACAACCATACAAACAATCCAACATACCTCCATCATCAGCTGCCCCACAGATATCATTATGGTTTCGACACCTGGCAGTACCATTCAATCTGGTGGTATCAACAGCACTAAAATAAGTATTGTTTAGGAACAAACATACCTCAGACATCACCACGTTCATTCAATCTTAATTCTAGGAACGATTAAACTAACATTAATGATTAAACTACAACAAAGAAACCACACTTATCCTAAGTACAAAGACAGTATCAGTAAATCGATAATTCTGTATGTTCCTTGTGTATTGTCTGTATTTTATTTTTATTTAATTTGTATCTAAATTTTTAATGTTATAATATATTGCATGGTGCTTTTGTCCCAGTCATCCGTTTTAATATAAATACGCATGAATGTGTGAGTTCTTGTGGTAAAGACATAAATTTTGTGATAAAAAATGAAGAATAAATAAATAAACAAATCACTTTCTTGAAATATTCAAAAAGTAAGTGTTCATTCAAGGACAGAACTGATATACTGTTAATTAATCTTCAAACAAGATCAATACACGTGTAATTTATATTAAATCAAAATTGTTACACCTTTACCTTAAAAATAACATCAAATGATATAATTATTTAACTTGACTATTTAGAGGGTAAATGAGTACAAAAAACAATGGTAATCAATGGGGAAAATTGAACAAGATATCAAGGAGTGTAGCTGGTATCATTGTTAACAATAAACTACAATTTAAAGACAGTCCTCAAGCGAACCATCCAACCCATGCCAGCATGTGTAATATATATGTAGGCGCAGGAGTGGCTGTGTAGTAAGTAGCTTGCTAAACAACCACATGGTTCCGGGTTCAGTCCCACTGCATGGCATCTTGGGCAAGTGTCTTCTGCTATAGCCCCAGGCCGACCAATGCCTTGTGAGTGGATTTGGTAGACGGAAACTGAAAGAAGCCTGTCGTATATATGTATATATATATGTGTGTGTGTCTGTGTTTGTCCCCCTAGCATTGCTTGACAACCGATGTTGGTGTGTTTACGTCCCTGTCACTTAGCGGTTCGGCAAAAGAAACTGATAGAATAAGTACTGGGCTTACAAAGAATAAGTCCTGGGGTCGATTTGCTCGACTAAAGGCGGTGCTCCAGCATGGCCGCAGTCAAATGACTGAAACAAGTAAAAGAGTAAAAGAGTATACTGTATTTTCTGGCATACAAGTTGCTGTAGTATATAGTGTAAACATTCAAATTTTGTCACTATCTTTCCAAATCCTGCTGCTTTTCACATGGAATTTTGTGTTCTCCAGAGTTGTTTTAGTTTATCAGTTGATCTATCTTTTTGGTTGTAAATTTTAGCCTAAAAAATTTGACTTGTATACTGGAAAATACAGTATACGTACATATGCATGCATGTGCGCGTATGTGTGTATCTAAATATGACTAATAACAGAATTAAAGGTTTGAATTGTAGGGACTATAGTCGATTTACGTCAGGCCAACACCCCTGTCTAGAAAAAGCAAAGCTTAGTTACAAAAAACATCTCTGGCAATTCAAAATCAAGACTTGGGAGAGGAAGGAAACATACGATACATCAGGTCTTGACCTGGAAACCACAAGGGAGATAGATGGAAGAGTGGATATCCTTAAAATAGCTGCAGGTGGTATGCTGAAGCAGAGCTTAAGAATTAGGGATGTAAATGGAGAGACACAGAAAGGGCAGTCCAATGTTGAAAACAGTGGAGAAAAATCATCAATGGCATGGAATTCAATAAGAATGAATGCTGGCATGGGTTGGATGGCTTGGCAGGAACTGGCAAGGCCAGGGACTGCACCAGGTTCCACAGTCTGTTTTGACTTAGTTTCTATGGTTGGATGCCCTTCCTAATGCCAACCACTTTATAAAGTATACTGGGTGCTTTTTACATGGCACCAGCACTCACATACCTACCTCTCTATCAATTAATCAATATGGAGCAAATAATTCACGAGAAAAATAATTCATGAAAAAATAATTTGTGACGATACCATTGACTCTGTTATTATCTAGTGTAACAATTTAAAAATGATAACAGAATCAATAATATAAGCGATTGCAGGCTCCCCAAAATGCATTAAATACCTGAAGGATTTTAATCCTTCAACTATATATATATGACATACTTCTTTTAGTTTCTACCTACCAAATCCACTCACAAGGCTTTCGTCAGCCCAAAGCTATCATAGAAGACATTTGCCCAAGGAGGGACCGAATGTGGGACCGTGTGGTTGGGTAACTTCTTACTACACAGCCATGCCTGCATCTTAGCAATTGTCAGCTTACTAGTTGTGTGTAACAGACAATGGCAACAGCATTTGAGAAATAAGGTGACCACAGGTTTAATAATAATAATAATAATAATAATAATAATAATTGTGTACAGTGCTCAGGTGCACTACAACTCATCTAAAGTGTATATATAATCAGGTGTAGTTTCGGCGGATTTCGGAAAGCATGAGGGCCTTAAAAGATGCAGTGTCATGGCAGTCAACAACTGACGCAGGCAGTTTATTCCATGCTTCAGCAACTCTGAGCGTGAAAAAATGTTTCCGAAAGTCATGGGAGCTGTATTGTTTTCTGACTTTGTAGGCATGTCCACGTGTGTTAGACACATGGAGATCAAAAAGGTGTTCAGTGTTGTTGTTGGTGAGGTGGTTGATAACCTTGTGGGTGTTTACCAAGTCCGTCGCCAAACGCCGGAGCTTCAGTGAATCCATGCCCAGGGAAACAAGGCGCTCAGAATATGGTAGGTGTCTGATGGAGGGTATGCGTTTGGTTGCACGTCTCTGGACAGATTCCAGGAGGTCAATGTTCTGTGCAAGATAGGGGTTCCAAACTGATGATGCGAATTCCAAGTGTGGTCGTACCATAGCTGTATACAGTTTTAAATAGATGGCTGGAGAGCGGCTAACAAAAGACCTGCTGAGTGATGCCAAGACACCCTCGGCCTTCCTGACAATCTTAGAGATATGCTTTGACCAACGCAAATCACTGCTGACAGTGATGCCTAGGTCACGCTCGCAAGAGGATTTCTTGATATCAGTGTTGTGGAGG